>NC_134528.1:4878747-5178747 GCF_027942865.1 Odontesthes bonariensis | reverse complement strand
AATTGTTAAAAAGTGGCTGCTGCACATCCACAGTCTTAAGCTAACTCTGTTAAAAAAAAAAAAAAAAGGGCATATTATGTCCCCTTTAAAGTGATTTAAACACATTCTTTGGAATCACCCTGCAGACGGAGAGATATTTAGTGGTTTGGAGATAAATCCCTGAGGGAGAATAAAACATTAGCTCCTCTGCAGAGGTTATTACAATTCTGGTTCTGTTCAAACAGGGAGTGTCTTCCGCTCAAACTCATCGATCGAGCTGCCTCATTGGAAGGAGGAAGCATTTGTTGGGGTGTTAAGTGATCGCCTTTCCACTTCAGCAGCACGAGCCAAAATCAACACCATCACAAACCTCAGAGATCCGATGATAAGACTGAGAATGAGAGGAGGAATGCAGATAATAATGGTGCGAGTCGTCCGGTGGCATATTGAACATAGCTGCTTTGTCAAGACTTTTTCATAATGTTGTTGCCGTGTCCATGTGGAATGAGTTCAGCCTGTTGTGCTCATGTTGTTACAAACGAGAGACAATAAGCTCAGTGACGGGCGAGGTCACGGTCAAAGAATCGCATCTTGTTTAGGAGAATGTTCCAGAAGTCGGGTGTTAAAAATCCGAAAGTCATTTTATGGCTTTATTGCCCGTTTTAAGGCTGCTAAATTGGCCGGCTAAGTGGTGAAATTCCTGCTTCATTACACCCCCGTCAAAGCACCGAGGTCGGCCAAAACAGATGCTCCTGGACACACAAAGATCCAGGTACAGAAATAGAGGAGGGAGAGCCTCTAATGTCTTGAGCAGCTTCTGTTTTCATGAAGCAGCTGTTGGGAAATTTGAGACTTTCAGCTCCTGTTGTTTTTTTAAATGTGTTCCACAAATAACTCTTTAAAACGAATGGATGGACGTGTCCAAAGTCTTTTACGAAGGACCCCAACAAACTGGAATCCACATTAAGGACGCTAACAAGTACTCTAGTTTAGCACTTAGCATCTATATCCAATATCAACTTTAAGGTCAGATCAGAGAATTCTTGTTTTAAGGAAGCACATAGTCCGGGTGGGCTTTTCTACACTGCTGTTGGCTGATTAGGTCTGCTTTGGATTTTAATTGAAATTCAATTTGTAAACGTCCCACATGTGCTGAAAAGCAGGACAGACTGATGCAAATACTACTGAGCAAGTCATCTTTTTCTATGAGAAAACGCGGCATCCAAATCTGTGATGATTGATATCTGAGAACTTTGTTTTTCTTACATATTGTACTGAGAATTGTGTCAAAGATAACAGAAAGACGTCCTCAGCTCGTCTTTGATGAGAAACAACAGAATAAACAAAGCACTGTGAGCCGATCGGAAGCTGTGAGAGAAAGCTGAGGCGTAGTTTTATTAAGTTGTAAACAGATTCCGCTTCCTTATCTTGGCACGCAGGCCAGCATAAAGTGCTCCTTATGTATCTTTCCACAGTGGCGTTGTGCACCTGGCACAATGATAAGCTTGTCCTGAGGACGTGCACATTTCCAACATATTCCACATTCTTGGCGTCTCTGTATTGTCTGCCTTGTGCTCTCTGGCCTATCTGGAAGTTGACATGCTGCACAACATTTCTGCACACCGTGACTCACCAGAACGGCACTGAAGCGCTCCTCCAGCTCGGCCTCAGGTGGAACCGGCAGCTTCGCCCCGGCCGCTTGTTTCTGGGACCCCGTGGGGCCCAGCGTGGCCGCCTTGCCCTCCTTTCCCTGGGAAATATCTGAGCTTCCTGCTGCGTTTCCCATGACAACACGTCCCAACAGATCCGAACGACACCAAAAAAAAAAAAAAAATCTAAACTGTCTTCAGCTAACAGGAGAAGATTTAGGGTGAAGAAATAACTACTTATTCAAAGTTCTGCCCGACCTGTGACCTGCCATTATCTCCGTGTCGAAGCAGCCTTCATTACTCGCTGATAACGCCAACAGGTAGTGGGATGAAATCCACCCCAGGGTGACAGTCAGACCTCGCACAGATCCTGCTGCATTATGAAACCCTAGAAAGAGGGAAGGGGATATCCTGACAGTGACGGACAGAGTGACAGCTGAGCGAGTGAAAGAGAAAAGGGGAGGAGGAGCCAGAGGGAAAAAGGATCAACAATCCTGTGTCACTTCTTTGAAGAGTAAACTCAGGAGGAAACTACTCCCAATGCGGCGGCGGCGGCGGCGGCAGCGCTCTCAGGTAAACGCAGGTGATCCGTGGAAGTCCTCCATCTGCTGCTGGATGCTGGGACTCTCCGGGCATCCATCCACAGGAGGAAAGAGAGGAAAAAAAAGAAGAGAAGGCAGAGATCCAGCAGGCAACTTCTCTCTCTATCCGGCGGCAGGACGGAGAGAGAGCGAAGGCAGCAGAGGCTTCGGTTGTAAGAGCACGGGGCACGCTGGGTCCTAATGCCTCCGGTCAACCTGCCGTGTAGAGCCTGGAAATCACTGATCTGTGTGCTCTGTACTCGTGCTTTTTGTTGTTTTCTGTCCCCGTCGAACAGCAATGCAGAGACTTGGGTTAAAGTGGAGATTAAACTTTCACCAAATGGAGACATTTTTAAATCCGGGTTAAAAACATTTCTTTTCTCATGTGTCTATGCATGAAATCTGCACGATATCTTTGAATTTATCTGGACTGTTGCTTGTTTTTAAATTCATTTAAATGATTTTATTTGTTTCTCTTTATATTCTTTAATGTATTTTTAATGCTTCTTCCACTCCCTGCTGCAATGCTTTTATTTTATGTAAAACACTTTGAATTGTTTGTACATGAAATGTGCTACAAATAAATTTGATTTGATAAAAAGTTAAAGACTTTAGCTGCTTCTACGCACCAACAGCGCTCCTTGAAACATGAGAATAACCCTTGTTCTGTTGCATACTTGCCTGAGACTTTTGAAATAATCGTGACAATGAGACATTTTGACTCATTGCAGCAGGAAAAGCAGGTTACCGGGTTAGATCCAGAAATGAGCCATAAGTTTACGTCCGCCTTTTGTTCCACTGGACCTGTGAAGCTTTGCTGTGACGTCTGGCATCGAGCCGTCAGCAGGAGATCCTTTAACTCCTCTAAAGTTTCGAGGTGGGGCCTTTGTGAATTGGAAGCATTTATTCAACAAATCCTACAGATGTTTGAGTGGATTCAGATTTTGAGACTTCGGACGCCGAGTCAACACCTAAAACTCATCAATGTGTTCCTCAAACTGTTCTTAAATCCCTCTCAGTGTGGCAGGTGAGCAACAATGTCTATGTGGCATGTGCCAGAGGAGCTCCCACATTAAAGGGATAGTTCGCCTCTTTTGACATGAAGCTGTATGACATCCCATATCAGCAACATCATTTATGAACATTTTGTAGACTGAGAACATTGTAGACCGTGCAGACCGAGCAGCAAACACCGTAACAGGCGCGGCTGTGTTTGCTGCTCGGTCTGCTCGGTCTACACAGCAGGCAGTGATACGAAGGGAGAGAAAATAGGGCCAAGCGATTGTGAGGTCTGACTTTTTCCTGGAGAACCATTTTGTGATGCAAATGTATTACTCTTTTGAACGCATATTGTTTTGAGAAGCAAAACGCTTAATTTTTTAAGCCCCAGCCAACTAGCCGGACTACCTTCATCAACACCAAAACGAGGCTGGAACTCTGCTCACAGGACGCAGCAGGGGGTAAGAAGATGTTCAGAAATGATGTTGCTGATATGGGATGTCATACAGCTTCATGTCAAAAGAGGTGAACTATCCCTTTAAGTGGTAAGCTGCAGCTGCCCCTGCCAGCTTGCCGTTTTGCCATGTTTTTCCCAGAAATAAACATGTGTGTTAAAGAGAACTCAATCAATCAGACCAGTTCACCTCCGGTTGTGACGCCCACAGTCGGCGCTCACAGCGGCGGACACACATCAGTATGGGCACCCTGAGCAGAAATGAACTACAGAAGTAGTTTACTCAGAAATTTGAGCTAAAGTAGGAACATTGCTTCCCGTGTGCATCAATTAGCCGGTACCGCCCACGATCCCGTCCCTGGTTCTCCAGTTTTCTCACCACTGCACACCTGGAACATCCCCAAAGAGCTGCAGTTGTAGAGTCACTCAAATCTTTAAGCGTGCACATTCATTCAAACGAACAAGCTTTCATTTCTTCTTCCTTTATCCAACCCACTGCCAAGTTCCCTTTGTAACAAGATAATTGGTGGGATGAGCTATGAAATTTACGGAATAAACTAAAAGAAATGAGCCGTTGTGTTGCATAAAACGCGCTCAGCGGGTGTTTTACCTTCAGCTAAATGTTGGCAGCTCACAGAACCAGATCCGTCTGTGTCACGCTCACATGTTGCATCATCACAACGTCTCATTCCAACAAACGGCAGGCGTTATGAGGGTGCCAAGGAGGATCAAACACTTAAGCACAATTACAGGCTGCGCAGCAGCAACGACATGATATGGTTGCAGAGTGACTGGAAGGTGGAGGCTGCTTTTAATAATTAACGAGCAGCACACGGATACCTGCGTGTCCGGCCACACCTGGTTGGCAGCACGCAGGACATGAGGCACACGCCAGCTGATGCAGAGAGCGACGCACTCCTCTGGAGGCTGCCGCTAAGTCTGTGAAGTGCAACAAAGGAAAGGAGTAAAGGGCTGCAACACGGAGCCCGATTCAGTGGTTCAGGTTTGGTCAAACTGGGTTAAACATCATGGTTTCATTTCAGTGTTTAGTTTCTACGGATTTCCGTGTTTTACTGGCGCAAAATCATGCACAACAACCAATTACCTCGACTTCTACTAAAGAAAACTCAGTGTAGCTGAAGTATTTATGGGCCCTCTTGTTGGGCCCTCGTGGTATTTTAACTATATTTTAGCTAATTTTATAGTTTACTTATATTAATTCATTCATTTTATTTCATTATAGACAGCATGGACCCAAAAAGGTTCCAGTTTTGTATCATTAACTTTATTTAATTTGTTTTCACACATCAGTTTTATATTTTAGGTCCAAAAAAAGTGGAGCAATTTAGGGCAAGAAATGGTGTAAAAATAATAATAATATCAATGATGTTAATTCCAGCAGGTTGAGGTTCTTCAGTCATCTCAAATCATTGAGCCGTTAAAAAGAATCTGTGTTTTAAGACGAAGGCTGTGTTCGAAACCACATACTTCATACTCATCGATCACATAGTATGCAAACAACAATACTGTTGTTATTGTATTGTTCAAATAATGAAAATGAAAATAAAAAATGTTAATCACAAAAAAGAACGTGTAGAGGATTTTTGGAAGGAAAAAGGCTACGACGACCACCTGAACATTTCACTTTCAGGTGGAATTTATTGAGCTTTTCCTGCTTTATTCAAACCGGCCCAACTTTTTCATATTTGTGGTTCTGAACTTGTCCTTTTAGTGCAGTTTAAAGCAGAAATTTTCAGGATTGGTGAGAGATCTTTGTGAATCTTACAAGCTTTTTTTTATGAAAAAGAACAGTTCAAGTGATCCTTGGTTTCTGTGGAGGTGAATCCATGAAAGTACAGCCAATAATTAGACTTAGATGCTGGAAAACAATCGCTTTCATTATAATTTACTACCAATTAAAACCTTTTATCTGTTAAAACTTGCTTTCATATTTTGTGATTTGTGTCTGGCATTACAATGACGTTAAACGCATCATTTGTTATGGTTTACTTAACTTTTTAGGGTATTTTTCTACTTGTTCTTCCCATAGAAACTGTAGCTCCTGAACTAACTCAATATTCTATTTTCTCAGCTCAATCATCAGTCCAAATGAGTAACAGCTCATGTTTCCTTGTTTTGATAAAAGCAGAAGGTTCAAGCTTGTCTGAGAAGTTAAAAATTAGTCCAAAAAATAACTCATTAAGGCGACAAACATCAAGTGACTGAGGTCAAAATTCAGAAAAGCTGCTGACAGCAGGCCAGAGTTCAGGGTTCCTGTGCTGAATAATCCTTTTGTTTTCATAAGCTGGCTCAGTTTTTGGTTTAGTGTAACAACATGTAGATGTGATTAAATTTGCTCCGAAACATTTATGTTAAACAGGAGTGAGCTGGAGCCAGAGAAGAGAGGCTTCCTCCTGCAGCCCTTCCACACAAGCCATACCTGTTCAGTCTGTTTCTAACTGTGCTGTCATGACCTTTAACCTTTAACATGCTAACTGAGGCCTGCAGAGTCTGAGATGTAGCTCTTGGGTTTCTGACCTTGGGGTGACCTTGCTGGGACGTCCACTCCTGGGAAGATTGACAGCTGCCCTGAATGTTTTCCACTTGTGAATAATCTTTCTCTCTGTAGAATGATGGACTCCAGATAGTTTGGAAACGGCCTTATAACCCTTCTTAGGTTGATGGGCAGCAGCAGCTGCTTCTCTGAGATCGTTGCTGATGTCTTTCCTCCTTGGCATTGTGTTAACACTGTGGTCTGCAGCACAGGCGCCCCCCCCAGGGGACGGTACTCTCACCTTTCCTCTTCACCCTGCACACATGGGTATGCATCATGAGGTTACTACTCATACTCAAACTACCCAAGATGCAACGTAACGTGACGTCGCCGATCGTCATTTCCTGTCAAAACGGCAGTTTCAAGCTAGCTACAACGAGGGTAGGTTCACTTCCTGTTTTCAAAACAAAAGCACCAATTGTATGGTAATGGCTTTCCCTATGATAAAAGGCAACGGGTATTTTATTTTGTGAAAATAACCGGAAGTGCGTTGCTCACTGCGGCTAGCTTTAGTAGCGCCGAATTCGTGGGAACAAAATTGTAAACAGCCGGTATTTTGTCAGGTTTTCAACACGTTGGGGATCTAAACGACTACTTTCTCACCTGAAAATGTTTCAAATGTTGCTAAAGTTTACAGAGTTTAGAGCTTAAGAGAAATCAGCTTCAGGCCGGCTGATTTCGGCTCGGGCAGGAGCAAAATGCATTGTGGGTAAACGCTCTGCATACTGTCTGTTCGATGAGTATGCAGTATGGAAGTATGTAGTATGTAGTATGCTGTTTGGTGCCATGGTGGTCGACTTCCACAGGAAACCTTCAAACACGCCACCGCTGAACTTCCAGGGACTCGACATTGAGAGATTGAGGACATACAAGTCCCCGGGTGTTCGGAGAACACCGACTCTCTTCACAAGAAAAGGTCA
Source organism: Odontesthes bonariensis (assembly GCF_027942865.1). Lineage (NCBI taxonomy): Eukaryota > Metazoa > Chordata > Actinopteri > Atheriniformes > Atherinopsidae > Odontesthes > Odontesthes bonariensis. Next base: position 5,171,611 of record NC_134528.1, on the reverse strand, counting down.
GTGCCGTTCATACCCGCTGAGACGGCTCGCATCTTTTGGCGTGTGCAGGCCACCGCTGAGGACCTTCTACGACTCTGTGGTGGGATCTGAGTTCTCCTAAGCAGTGGCCTGCTGGGGATAAGAACAGGCTCAACAGACTGATAAAAAGAGTTCCGGCTGGGTCTGTGGCCGTCCCCTGGACTCTATCGAGGTGGTGGGGGAGATGAGGGCTGTGGCCAAACTGTCTGCCATCATGAACAACACCTCCCACCCTCTGCATCAGACTGTATAAAGCTGCACTGTAACCACACATACATGCAATAATCTGTTCAAATTTCATGTTGAAATCTCATCTTTTGCATCATTTTTCTATACGGGATATACTGTATAATTATATTGTACATATAATTTAAAATCTAAACTGCCCTTATGCCCCGGTCTGTTTGAGCTGCTGTAACTGTGAACTTTCCCCACTGTGGGATCAATAAAGTTGATCTCATTTTATCTTAACACACCTGAATGCTGACAAACTTTCTGCTTTTATAGAGCTGCTCACACTGACTGATGATCAGTTAATCAGAGCATTGATCAGCAGCTCCTGGCTGCTACTTTCCCTCTTAACTCCAGGGGAAGCAGGAAGGATAAACATCATGAGAAGTTGTATTTACCTAATTTTTCCTGATACATAAAATCTTAGAATTGAAAGAGGGTTCACTTTCTTTTTCACATGGCTGCTTTTATGTTAGACCTCATTTATATGTCACGGCGTGTTATAAACAAAGGCATTCATTGATGTAATAAATGTTTCAAAGACAGGAAATACTCAGCACTCCTCTGACATCTAGTGGGAACAATGTGCACTGCAGCAGAAACTCATTTTCACCACAACCTGTCCACTCATAACACTGTTGGGCTCCGGGTCTCGTTTAAAAAACCAGAGTAGAAATGAGAAGATGAAGAGGAATTCACCAGGAGGTAGACTAACAAAAAACAATCGTTTCATTGATTCATTTTCTGCATTTTTCTCACTTGTGATTTAATAAATCTCCCCTCACTAGAGTCAAGGTAAAAAAGTGCCAAAGAAGAAACTAAATTAAGATAAATCAAAGCTTAATCAGTGCTCATTGCTGCATCTTTCAGGTGGATTTTATTCTAATGATTGCACAGACACACACGAGCTAGCATTACACAGGCTGTGCATTCAGTCACATTGAGCCAGTCCTCACAGGGTAAAATGGTGCATGTTAGCATGAAAACGTGTACAAAAAATGCAAAACTAAAAAGTCTAGTTATAAGGAAATGATTTAAAGTCGGTGTTATGTCTTCCGAAGCGACAGAAACAAGACACAGCTTATGAAATCGCACATATTTCAGATTTTAAAGATCAAGAACCGCTCCAAAGAAACGTTAAAAGTCTGTTTGTCCTGCATTTGTTTCGTTTGAAACGAAATAAACATCTGAACCACATGCACATGAGCTCCTGAAACTGTGATGTTACAAGCTAAGAAGTTTCTGACGATGAGAATCATCTCTGATGCGAGAAGTTCGGCTCCAAAAATGCAATTACAGCCGTTAAAAAACTGCAAGTTATATGCAGTAAGTGTAACGACTGCTCGTGTTTGCTGGGTTGATTTGAGGTTCCCCACACTGGAACAGCACCAGAGTAGAAACGGAACAAATCAAAGCACAATCAGTAATTATTGGATGTTATTCTAATAAAACTGTAGAGACTTTCTTTAATGTGCTTCTGCTGCTGAATAGTTGTGTGTTATGCTGTGTGAACGGCAGGAGAGCGCCGCTCTCTGGCGTTTTCAACCTGAGGCGCCGCCTCACGATGAGCAGCAGACGCCTTCCTACCAGCAGGCAGACGTGTGTGAAGGAAGACGCCGCCGCTGCTGCAGAAGGTGCTAAAACCACCAGCCGCTCATCTTAAAATATGTGCATGTAGAACATAAACGGAGCTGTGCACACGGCTGGTTTCACCCGGCTTCTATGCTCCACATGTCTGGAACAAACTCCCAGAGAGCCTCAGATCAGCTGATCAGTCTATTTAAGGCCAGGCTGAAGACACACCTATTTTCAGCTGCATTTGGATAAAGCTCCAAATCTGAAGCTTGAGTTTCAAAACTTAATCACATTTTAACGTCTGATTTTATCTATTGTTCTTATTTCTTTCTTTTTTGTTTTAAATTTGAATCGTGCTTTTTATTTCTACTGTTTTAATGCATCTGTAAAGCACTTTGAATCACCTTGTTGTTGAATTGTGCTGTACAAATAAACCTACCTTGCCTTGAAAACAACGCACTAAAAGTGTAAACTTTCCTCTTCAGGGTGAGGTGGAGTTCATGTGTAATAAAAATGAGGCAAAGCTGGGTGCAAATCCTGTGATTAACGACGACTTCTCAATCTGTGTGAGTGTACTTGTGTTACTCATGTTGTGTATTCATTAAACAGCCAGTCCTCACAGGGTAAATGCTAACATTAGCATTAGCATGATTGAGCTCATCTTACTGTATTACACTCGTAAAACACACACACAATAATTTTGTTACCCTCTTTCACAAGTTAATATTAACATCCTTATTACTGATTATGTTGACAGTAGTACAGGAATAATCATTATTATCATTAATATAGCAGCATCAGTAGTGGTGGTATTATTGTTAGTATTTGTACTATAATTACTATCATTGATGGTATTATTGGCATTATTATGAACACTTTATATAATGTTTATGACTCTTATTTCTGTTGTTACCGTTGAAGCAGTGCTGCTTGCACCATGTTTGTGTAAATTTCACTAACTCAGACAAATTTATTTAATCGTTTCTCAACTCCAAAGTGTCTCGTGTTTATTGTCCCCACTCGTCACTATTGCAAAATTAAATGAATAAACCTATAAAAGATTAATTATTTTGCATGAGGTTGAACTGTCAAGTTTGAAGGAAACTTCAGATTTCAAGAAGCAAATCTTCAGAGATGAAATAATAACTTAAAGTCTGTTTGTCGTGTATTTGTTTTGTTTTTATTCTACATTAAACGTGATCATTTAAACCCACAAAAAGAGTCAACCACATGCACGAGTTTCTTAACCATGATATTTCAAAGAAGTCGAGAGTTCTTTCTGGGAAATTTATGTTGAGATGATGATAATCTGTCATTACAGCCATTAAATAACCGTCAGCTCAATGGTTTGAGGTGAGATTTTATGTTTGCTGGGTTAATTTGGTTGGAAAAGTGACAAATAGTTTTAGAAATAACTCCGAGATAAATATAAACCTCTACCTGTCTGAAAGCATCTAGTTGGAATCCAACGTCACACATGCACATTGAAACTGCAGGAAATATAACAAAAGAAGAAGAAAATCAGTTTGTTTCGCCAACTTTGTTGATAAAAATCTACTCAAGATAGAAACTGAAGATGGAGCAGCTCACAATAAACAATTCAGTTGTCCTCACTGAGAGGAAGAAACTTTTTAATCCTTCGTTTGTTCATGAAATAATAATAATAATAATAATAATATGCTTTTAATTAAAAAAGAAAACATCCTCAGTATCAGACGGCAACATAAAAGAGACTTTTTCTGCTTTCAACAATCCAGAAAGTCAACTTATCACCAGTGAGACGTTACTGAAACTCTTCAGAGAGTTTCAGCATATCCAGGGTATGTTTTGGTCGACTGATAAGGTTTTTCTGACTCTAGATATGTGCAAAGAAGGCATCAGATAATCCAGCAAAATCATGCACATGAGAAAAAGAACACGCTTTAATTAACATATTTATCCAAAAACTAAAAGTAAGTCTTTTATAGCTCAGTGCTGATTTTAAGTCGTATGAAACAGAAACAAAACGCTGACTAATCTGTCTCCGTTTTACTTCATTCTCTCCTTTTAGCTGATAAATCTCATCATGAAGATGCTTCTCAACTCTTGGAGATGGAAAATGGATTCGAGACTCCATCACTGTCTACAAAGTGTTGAGCTCTTATTCGTGTCCAGTGATGTAAACCGGCATTGTGACACTGAAAACCAGAGACATGAACCTGAAGTTACCTCAAAAAGAAACTAATCCTGCGTCTCAGTTCAAGCTTCAGGCCCACCAACACAAATAAAGCTGCGAGGCTCCTTCTGAGACGAATACACAACAGAGGAACCCAGAATGTCGGGCGGTGGAGGAGAAGTTATCGCGCTCAAACCGAAATCTGTGCAGAAAGTCGGGTCATTTCATCAAGAAAAGACTGAAACAGAATTTCAACTTGACCCATTTTAGCGAGTAAAAGGAACAGAAACGGACGGGAAATTAACCAAATTGCTGAATTTTAGTTCCTCGAACAGCGGCACGCAGGTACTTTTTATCATTTCAAAAGAGCTTGTGGTTAGAGTTGCAACATCTAAATGTGACTTAGCATCTGCTTTTCACGTCAGCTCATGACTAACAAACAACTCTACAAAGAGTGTGACCACCTACTCGCCTACTTTTGGCCAGTGTGACTGAGCCTGGTGTCAAACCACAGGACTGAGCCAAAATATTTCAACATCAAGTTGGCGTTTTTCATCAGCTCTGAAAGATCCCACTGTCGTCAATAACGCTTGTGAGATATTTCAGAATTTAGGACAGATTAAGACAAAGGAAACAACGGTCTTGTGATATCCTCAGATGGTTTTATTAAATCATGTGTTTCAGATGAAACATTACAGGGCAGATCACTGCTTTTTTTAACCAAATCTGACTTTTATTTACATGTATTTCAACATAAAATGAATCGGTATCAAAGCTGGTTGTAACCAAATAATTATTTATATATATAAAAATAAATCTCGTTTATAAATCCAATTTACAATACACAAATCATCTGGCTGAATTACTTGGAATTGCTTTTGGAAAACTAAGTCACAATATGTAACATAATTACAATCATAAACGGACTGAACTGGATTATAATTGGATGGAGCCAACTATTTACAACCAATAATTATAGAAATAGACCAACATTTTATTCACAACAGAACACAGAAAATATCAAACGTTAAGCGAGACATTTTACTATTTCGTGACAAATATGAAGTCATCTTAAACTTGGCACCAACGGGTCCCAAAAAAGGTTGGAACGTGAACATATGATCAAAAAGAAAGTGTATTCCCGGCTTAAACTTGAGCACACGGAGGACTTCAGAATTTCGAATTATTTTGATAACATTATATTCTGCAGATGATTGAATATTAAGTCTTCACAATTTTACGTTGCACATTATTCCAAAATTAATCCACAATTTGTAGACAATTTTATTGCAGATGCCTAAACCTATGCCAAATGTTACTTCTGAGAGTCTCGGCCTCTCTAAGGTGCTCTTTTTTATACCCAGTCATGTTGCTGACCAGTTGCTAATTAATCAGGTTAATTGCAACATGTTCCTCCAGCTGTTTCTTTACAGTAACACTTACTTTTTTTTTTAGCCTTTTGTTGCCCCTTTCCCAACTTTGAGACGAGTTGCTGCCATCAAATTCAAAATTTACATTTCCTATGTTCTAAAATTCTTCATATTTTATTTACATTTTACACAGAGTGCCAACCTTTTTGGTATTGGGGTAACTAAACTGGATTAGAACTGGATTTAACTATCTGATCTGCACTTGTTTACCTCCCATATAAAATGCCCTGAGATCAACTCTGTTGTGAACCAGAACTAAACATATAAATCAAATTACAATTAAATGAATTTACCTCAGCTAGGCCACATCTGCTAAACCTCAACTGGCTTAGCTTAGCAGTAAGTAGCAACTCAGTCTTTCATTATGCAAAACATTGCATTTATTCATGGCGATTACTCATGTTTGGTGGTAAATTATTATAATCTATTCAGCAAAATGACGTTGATAGAACCCATTTCTGTTTCTTCTTAATTCAAATATTTCGATTCAGATAGGAGTCCATCACTTCCAGCATGATAATGTCTCCATCTATGGAGCTTGAGGGTTCACTTAGTAGTTTATAAAGGTAGGTTAATGATGAGCATCAGTGGTCTAGAGAGAGATGTTACAAAGTGATTCAACGACCATAATCAAAAAAACACCAAAAGAGGAAATATATTTAGGAAGAATAGCAAACTCATCACCAGCTTTCAGCAGCTCCAATGTATAAAACCTAAAAGTAAAAGGCAAAAAAGTCCTCGTTAAACTGAAAACAAAAATCCAAAACCACTTAAAGTTGGATATCCCAACGTATTCCAATATAAACTTAATGCTGTGAGGAACCACTGATTTCAGTTGATTTATACCCATTGGCCCTGAGGGTCCCACAAACCTGATTTCTCCGAACGCAGTCTTTATAAAGCATTTTACAAAATATATGGAGAATTGTGCTTTATTTGTAAATATATAAACCAAAAGGAAAAAACAAGCTTAAACAAATTGTCAGAACTCGGTGCCGTTGAGAGTCCTGAGAGACTACAGCTCGGGGCATGTTTATATGCATCAGGTTGAATTATCGAATCCACCACCAAACAGGTAAAGTAAGGCAAGTTTATTTGTGTAGTAATTGCAAGCAAAAAGGCAATTTTTTGTGTATAAAACGTGAAAAAGCATGAGTAAAACACACAATATCCATGTGAGGAACGTTTAAATATAATGTAATAAAATTAGGTTAAAATAAACTAATAAAATACTAGGCAACGAGTGGAAATGACAGATATTACTTTTAGAACAATCGTACCTTTGTGCAGTTCTTATGTTCTCTAGGAGTAACTCCTGCTTCTCCATCTTTAGTTTGACCCTCTGAATAAAAAGCTAATCTGTCCTAGATGATCTGATCAGACATATCATTGCTTTATAAACCAAACATAGGATAGAACGATCGATTCTGATTGAACTGGACCGATTGGATCCATTTTTTTGCTCTAGTGGGAACACAGACAACAGCTTTTTACACTTAATTGACACCAAAATGGAAATCTTAAGAAATTTCAAGCTCTTCTTATCGACTGCACATTTTGTTGAAGGGAAGCCTTTAAAATCTTCCACTGCTCTGAGTTTATTTGCTTCCTTGAAACTGAAACTTGATGGAAGGTACCGCTTCACTGCTGGAATAACTGCGTTCAGTTGGAGATGTTGGAGAACAAGCCGACAGCATGGTGAGCGCAGGAGAGGAAGCGGAGATAGAGGCGGAGCTCAGCGTCTTTAACCCTAAACGGAGCCCACATGGGCAGCCCGAATCACGCATCAGCTGCAGCACGTCCTTACGGAAGCGCACTCCCACCAGGGCGTAAAGGATAGGGTTGAGGCAACAGCGGGCGTACGCCAGAGTGCAGGTGATGTACTCCAACAACAGACCGCAGAACTCCCCTGCCATCTTGAGATACAGAACTACGGTGTACGGCAGCTGGAACACCAGAAAAACCAGCACCAGGGCCACCATCAGCTTCAGGGTGCGCTGCCGATGCCCCTGCTTTCCCCGCCGATGGGCATGTCCTTCCCACAGCACCCGAGCAATCGAAGAGTAGCACACCACCATGACCAAGAAGGACAGGCAGAAAACTCCGATGATGGCTCCGTAGGTGGCCATCTTGACATACCCACTTATTTGCATGACACAGTATGCTTTTTCCTCCGAGTCGTCCACCCCAGAGAAGAGGATTTCTGGCATGCTAACGAGAATTGCGACGATCCAGACGCCTACAGCGGCTAGCTTCCCTGTTGTTAATATCTGGCTGCGCCACCGGAGCATCTCTTGGGCTCGTGCCACCACCATGTAGCGGTCAACGCTGATGCAGGCCAGCAGCAGCAGCCCGCTGTATGTGTTGATAGCGTAGCACGCACGCATGGCTTTACAGAGGCCGACGGAGAACACCCAACCCTTATGAGCGTCCACAACCTGCAAGGGGAGGGTTAGGAGCAGCAGGAGGTCAGCCAGCGCCAGGTGGAACAGGAAGACGTCCGTCATGGAGCGAAGACGAAAGCGGCGGAACAGAGCGAACGTGGCGATCACAAGGCAGTTTCCCATGATGCCGAACAGAAAGATCACGCAGAATACGCACGTCTGGAACATTTTGATTATGTGCTCCTGCTGCTCATCAGGGTGACAAAAGTCAAGGTCATAATCATAATCTGAGCTGTTGCTGACATTGCAGCTAGAATTGTTCCAGCAGTCGGAGAAGTTGTAATCAGGGTAATTCATTGCTGGTGGGGAAGAAAGAGAACACTTGTAAACCACTTAAAATTCTGTATGTATTCAATTTTCTATTAATTTTTATTTATATAGCGCCAAATACAACAAATGTCATCTCAAGGCAGTTAAATAATAAAGTCCAATTCAAGCCAATTGGAATTCAATTCATTGTAATCATAATTATTTATAAAATAATCCAATTCATTCATATAGAGCCAATTCAAAAACAATTTCCTAGCTAAGGAAACCAACAGATTGCACCGAAACTTGTCTTCAAATCTGTATGTAGCCAAATCTACAACTCCTAAATCCTGAGATGATGAAACCGTAGTGAATCTGACTTGTACGTTTCGTCTTTTTTCTTAAATGTCTTGATCTCTACTCAAAGGATTCAAGTTAAGTACAGACATTCACTTTCTTGAATTTTGCTTCAGCTCTTTGCTTTATGACTTATTACCTACAAATAAATGTCACATTAAACTTTATATACCAAGTACCAGCTGATCTTGGTCACTGTGAAAACACTAGCATGCAGATAGCCTCAGCTAGCATTAGCTGCGCTCCCCTAGCTTATTTTCTAGCTGAATAAATTTTACTCCAGCTACAGAAACTGTGTTGAACACTCCTCAATACATATGACAAATAAATATATGAGACATTAGATTGAAGCTCAGTGAAGTGCATTCAGAGAAGTGGCGAAATCTGACCCTAAACCTGCAACAAACAATTTTTCAATTCAATTCATTTTTATTTATATAGAGCCAAATACAACAAATGTCATCTCAAGGCACTTAAATAATAAAGTCCAATTCAAGCCAATTGGAATTCAATTCATTGTAATCATAATTATTTATAAAATAATCCAATTCATTCATATAGAGCCAATTCAAAAACAATTTCCTAGCCCTTAAATGTGCTGATAAAGTGCTTTTTATGTGTGCATTCATCTCATTTTTCCGCAACTGGTGAAATGTTTTTAAACAGAAGGTCCTCCTTTCTGTTATAAAGGCTTCAGATTACTTTTAGAAATTTGCCTATTTCTCAAAATAGGAGTTAAAAGTCTACATTTAATCCAATTCTAGTGACAAAGATGTAACCTGAAATCCTCACAGACTTTACTTTGATCTGGAAGACGTAAAGAGTTGAACTGAAAGCAGTCCCTTTGAGCCAGACAGCAGCAGCGCAGACACAGTAAAACTCTGCTATTCGTGCTTTGATGCGTCTCCAGTGAACGCCGTGAGTCATTCTGAGCTTCTCCAAAATGCCACGGAGAGACCTTGCGTGAGGACTTATTGTTGTTAAAGAACAAGGAGAGTTCTTATTTACATGAAGCCTGGGTTGATTGTGAGCAGTTCTGCCCCCTTACGCCAAGATATGAGGAAATACCAACTCTCACATTCAGCTTTAAAGTCTCAGAACCATAGCTGTGCTCCTCAGTTTGAGTAAGCAGTTGTGATATTTTAGTCATTTTGTACCGCGTTGCGTGACACTGGCATCAGGTCGTTGGCAGAGGGGAAATCGTGGGTAGCTTGAAGTCTACAAATAAGTCAGTGTCGCGTGCTAACAGCCTTTAAAGGCAGTTTCCACAATCACCTTTTCTTCATTTCATCTTTCACGATGTGACTATGTTACCACTGCAGCTACTGCCCATGTTAAATTGTGCTTTTTTTTCTTAATGCAACTCTTAAACTTGATGATGGGGAGCTATGAAAAGGAGTTTCCCTAAAAAAAAAGGTAAGAGGAGGAGGAAATCCTTTTGGTGACGGGTTTGTGTGAGAATGGGATTAACCTAAAATTCAGTAATCGTTAGGATTTATTCAAACTGTTTATTTTCTGAATCGACGCAGAAGAACGGTGAAGCACGAAGCCAAATGTGACTTGCTGCAACTGTAATTAGAAAAGTAATTCGCTTGAGCATTTTGACACACAAGTTAAACTTATGTCACTTTATTTTGAAAGGATATTTTGTATCAGGAGACGAATAAAACATATGGAAACAATAACATTCGCCATGAACAGTTCAGGCAACATATTAAAGCGTGAAAATAAATTTGAGTCGTTCGTTTTCAGACGAGCCACAACCCTGTTTTCATTTGTATTAGAATTAAACTGATGGCGACTCATTTATCAGCAGTTTGAAGCAATAATATGACTAAAAGTAACTGCACCTTCCTGTGTTTTGATTTCCTCCAGCAGCCAGTTTAACCTTACAAAACAAATAAAAAATAAATAATAATAATAATAATAATAATAATAGGGAAGCACTGTCTTTATTCTCTTGAATTTAACAGACTTGTACAGTGTATAACAGTGATGAATAATAATGGTTTGACTGTAAATCTAGCTCTTGTACGATGTGTAAAAGGAGTGCCGCCTGGAGCTATTCTCGGTCCACTAATACTTGCAAGACATCGTTTTAAAAAACTGCTTTATTTCTCAAATTTTAAGACCATGTTAATCCTAGTACTACTGTATGCTGCACGCCGCCAATTCTTCTTCTCCCATTTTGACTCATTGGCATCTTCAATCTGCCTCTTTTGTTGTCGCGGTATCAGTTAACTTCTCAGTCATGCGCTCATTCTACTGAAAAATGCAAAGACAAGTTAGATATATAGTTTTTTATAATATCAAATACATTAAATTGTGCTTTTTTTTTACGCGTTTAACAATATAATACTATAACTGCACAATACTATGGGTGTTAAACGGTTTATTAGTAATGTTTTTACTGTGGTTTTACGGTCTAAACCACCTGAAGTCCCTTCTCCAACTCCACCATGAAAAATAAGGCACTTACTGATGATAACACTTCACAATAACATTTTTTTTTTTATAGTTTGTATTTACGCTGTTGCCGCTTTCTTGTAATTCTTACGAATTTTAAGGATTAAAAAGACTCAATTGGTCATTTCTCAGAAGGAAGTCATATTTGAGACCTTTGCAATAAAGCTGAAAGTGAGAGCAGTCCCTGCACTGTATGATGGTTTGAGTGGGCAGCAGTTAAACATTTCAGTCAAGTATTTTAACCAGTTCTGCAAGCGTGTGTGACACTGGTGTCAGGTTGTTACACAAGAATGCAGGGGCAGTTTTACCATGACGGGGCCGCACCGTCGCTAAAAAGGACGGTGGCAGCGTTTCTTTCACTGCAGCGGCTCCAACATATTTTTATATGTGGCTTTTTTGGGGGATGAGCTGCAACTCGTGTTTCTTTAGGAAACAAAAGCCTGTGCGTGGAGGGCTTATTTCTTCTTTTGTTTCAAGGTTTCTGTTTCTACTTATATGCAAATGAATAAGTTGACAATTTTGTAGACAATTGTAGAGTTCGTGCAGCTGACAAATACGACACACATCAGATGAATATGAGTCATTTGTGGGCTCACTTCTGTGATTAAACACAACCACACCATAAGTCTGTTCAACTGTATGGACAGATCGTAGTAAACCGATTTGTTTTGGGTTTTTTTATGATGTACTAATAATTAATTGCATACCTGCCCCTATTCGTGGTAAAAATGTGGGAAAGTTATTATAGGTACTGATAATTCTCTCTAATATTTGCTGTATACATATAATCAGCCGCTTTATTGGATATATAAACAGCTTTCGACATTTTAAAATGCCCTCGGTGTCAAAAATATGGACATTTCTGAAGGTTTTTCCTCGCTGTACATCAACAAAAAATATTAAATTCTACTAATCTAGAAACATTGAATATCAAAGTGAGCTTACCTGTGCTGTTGGAGGTGTTGAGCATGTCCAAAATTATCTTCCTGCGTTTGCAGAAGAGATTTGAGGGAACCTGGCACTTTTAAAAACAAGCTGCAGGCTCAACCTCAACCACCAGCCAATGAAACCAGCTCTGTGTTTTGCTGACCTTATCATACCCCTGAGATGGGGCATGTTTGTTGAAATAGGAGTTACAGCTGATGCCAACAAGTGTGAGCATGAAACTCTGCTGATGCACATGTAGCACAATCACATATCTGGTTCTACGTTTCTGCAGAATCTTGAAAGTTTCACATGATTCTTGATCTGAAAAAAGGTCAACAGATATCAGCCGTCATCACTGCAACCAGACTGTATCCAACACTGTAACCGCAGACACTTTAAGAACTGTATTTAGCATGTGAAATCACACTTTTTATGTACCATTTATTAAACTATATTGATTATTTGACAATTCCAGAGCACTGGGAGAATAATAATAGACAAGCTTTCGAGCTGCGAGTTCAAGGAGAGGTTCAACATGTGCTTAAAACATCTGGGTGTAACTACTTACTGGTACAAAACCCAGTTCACAACCTTACCATGACTTCTTTGTGGTTATATAACCGTTTGTGGAGTCATCTCTAAACACGAGGGGCACAATTCATCAATACAGTCAAACGTTGGTTCTCTAACCACAGATTCAGAATCACTGCTGCTCAACCAAAGAGCCCGTTGGCCTTTTTGAAAGAATTGAAATGTTATATTTACACTTTCTTATTCAGCATTTTAGTCCATTTATTGTTTAGCAAGAGTATACAACAACGCCTGCTGTGAGGCCCGACTCGTTGACTGTAAAACTAACAATCCTCTGTATTTGTTTCGCAGTAAAATGCAAATTAAATGCATTTCCTCTTAAATCCAAACTCGACAGATGGACTGTTTGAATGCGTTTGGAGAGAACAGGTCGGACTCGTCTTATTATCGTTTCTTCACTAAAGATTTAAGTATAAAACCAATGTTAAGAGGAGGGAAATTAATTTCAGTGGCCTTACTGTGAAGGTTTATTGTATTTAGAAAGTAGAAACAACTAAACTGTGGTGCATTAAGAAGGTTACAGAGTCTCGTGTCTCATCGTGTTCCATCAGCTTCACTTTTTTAATGGTTTGGGAAGATGCTAACGGTTGCAGTTTTTCAGAGGAATCCGTGTCCATTCTTGCTGAATCCAAAATTTCAGCTGCTCCTCTTCATGGTGCTTCGTACATTTTCAATAGGAGACACACTCTGTGAGTATGAAGTGTGTTGGAATTCGTGCAGAATGAGGTCCGACATCATCCTGCTGAAATAACCACGGACCTCCCGGGAAAACACGTCACCTTGATGATGGGAACTGCCTGGCAACCCCCCCACATCGCTTGTTTAAACGTGCGGTTAATGCAAACTGGTGTGAAACTGGTGACCTACTCTTCAACCTGTGAACGATACTGGTTGGCACACCAGTATGCAGCTCACACTCATATCAGCCTAAAGACACCGGTAGATTCAGGAAAAATGACTTAAACTAATTCCAAATACTTTTTAATTCTTTTTGAGTCCCACAGCTAACACACAGATTACTGTGAAGGTGTGAAATGGGACAAAGATGGGCAGATAGGTCCGTTACTCGTATGATAAACCCAGAACGAGGCATAAATTCACATCAATTTTCTTGTTGTTTTTTTAAAAAAAAAAAGAAGCCATTAAATTATGTTGCTCAATAAACATACTGAAAATAAGTTCCTTTTTAATTAAGTTAAAAGTTAAGTGATTAATTCAAGTTTTTGTTACTTTTTTATCGTAATAAAACGTGTGTGATGCAGAGAGCAGATGCGTCCAAAGAGGGTAAATTGCAAAAATCAGGTTGAAAATAGTTTAAATCTAAAAGGACGCATCAGTTAATTCAATTTAAGGTTGCGCATAGACTTCACTACTCAAAAACTAAGCTGCATAGAATCTATCCTACAATCTCTCCTTTATGTGATCGATGCCCATCTTTTCTGGACATGTCCAAAGTTGCACGATTTCTGAAGTAAAGTGTTCAAATGCTTTTCTGAAATGTATAATTGTGTGTTCAAGCCAGAGCCAGATTAGTGCAGCGGGGGGGATGGGCTTACCAAGACTTAAAGATTACTATTTAGTGGCACAAATAAGACCGTTGTTCCTCTGGTGCAACAAAGACTACTCTGCAAAATGGAAAGAGTTAGAATTATCAATGTCAGACAGGCCTTTACAGAGTCTATTAGGAAACCCAATGTTGGCTAAATAATATGATTTCCAGAGCCGGTGGACTAGATTCTCTATGGAAATCTGGTCTGGCCTGGCGAAACAACTCAATATTCAGAACGAAATTAGAATTTTAATGTGGCCAACTCACGATCCAGATTTCAAACCAGGTTTAGGTGATGGAGGTTTCATTCAATGGGCGAGGAAAGGACTCTCCACATTATGCCTAGTAATTAAAAACCAGGATTTTATAGACTTCAAAACCATCTCAGATAGATACGGCCTTGCTCAGCAGGATTTTTATAGGTACCTCCAACTTCGCATTACTTTGATAAAAACATTAAAGGACTTATACAGGAAAACCTATCAAGTATTACAGAAATGTTTATCAAAGCATACAATACAAAACTGTCCAGAAAGATCATTGGAGAACTATACAGATATATAACTGAATTAAGAGGCCACTCAACAAACTATATTAAGGAGAAATGGGAAAAAGAACTGGGAACTGTAATTACTTCTGAAGAATGGACAAATATGATTGACACACAAATTACCACTACGACCTCACACCTGTGGAGAGATTTTTCCTGGAAAAATGGCATTAGATTTTTCATAACACCTAAGCAAAAGTCTAAGCAGACAGGACTACAACCTACTTGCTGGAGAGGATGTGGACATGGTATGGCAGATCATACACATGTATTCTGGAGCTGTCCCACTCTTAAATCATTCTGGGATAGAGTCCAAAACATAATTAGAGAAGTCCTGCAGTATAATTTTGATTTTACCTGTTTATCATTTTACCTGGGTAACATAGATAAGGAACCACCAAAGAAAGACAGATATCTCCTGAAAATCTTTATGGCCGCAAGTAAAAAAGCCATAACAAGGAGATGGCTCAAAACAGAACCTCCCACGGTTAAACAGTGGAAAGCAATTATCAAAGACATCCAAACTATGGAACTATTGACTTTTAGCCTCAGGTTACAAAGGGGCAAAGGTGTCCCATTTTCCCTCTGGGAAAAATGGGACACCTACATCGCAGGAGGGGGTGATGACCTATCTTGATGCCTTGTGCAATCTGGTAATGAAAAGCAATGACCAGAATGTTTTAGTCTGTGGCGATCTGCTTGCAACCCTGTGGCTCCCCTGAGTTGTTTTTTTTTTTTTTTTTTTCTGTTTTGTTTTTGTTTTTTGTGAATATGCGCATGTATGCTTATATGACTAGGTTTGGCAATCATTAGGATGTGTGCATGCATTTATTTATTTTTTTATTATTATTATTTTTTTTTATTCTATTTTTATTTATTTTTTTCCTTCTTTTTTTTCTCTTATTTCTGTTGTTTCTCGTTTGTTTTTTAGGTCGCATAGCTGGTATTTGAATTGTTTCGCCACACCTGATTGTGACCTGAAAAGATAGAAAAATAAAGTTTAAAAAAAAAAAAAAAAAGCCAGAGCCAGAGGTGGCACTGTTTGGTTATTCTCCGTCTTTATCTACTCATACCCTCTTTGTCCAGAACACCATTATGTATGGAACAATAATAGCAAAGAGACTGATTTTGATGCACTGGAAATCAGAAATCGTACCCCTCTTCAAGACATGGCTGACAGACCTTACCTCTGTGTTGCACATGGAGAGAATTAGATACAGCATGATAAACAACCCCAAGAAGTTTTACCAGGCTTGGCAGCCTTTTTTAGATCACCTAGCTAAGTACAATGATCATTAATAAGACCCATAACAGGCTACTCACCTCTTCTTTGAGAATTTGTCCACGTACATAGAGTACTAGGGATGCAATATGCTCGTCATTGCTTGAAGTGTTTAGTTTGTGCTGTTGTTTTACAAATTTTTTATTTATTTTTTTAATTTAAATTAATTTCTTTATTTTTTATATAGGGCCGTCGCGGTGAGGGAATTCCCACCGCGGTGACTCATAGCCGCTCAACAGCGTGGTATGCGGTGATATCGCATTTTTGTTCATTAGGCTACTTTCCACGACACGCAATGTTAGATGAAAATCGAGCGCATAATCCGGCTTTTTTTCCCAGCGATTCTGACATTTCACTTTGCTTTGCCTGTCATTTACTCGCTCACAGACCAACATAGCGGAGATCAAGCAGCGCATACCCCAGTTCTGCAACATTGTTGCCAGTGCCACATGGCAAATATCAACATTGTTGCAGACCTGCGCACGTTTCGTTTAGTAATGACGGAGAAAAACGAAGCAGATCAGCGCAGCAGTTGAGCTCACGTGTCCGGGATACAGTTTTTTTTTTTAAACAGACTGCCGCCGACCAACCAACCCAAGCTGAACTTTAACTGTTTCCGCGAAGTTGTTAGAGCTTATTTCTGGCACGGCATGTTTTTTTAAACGTTTTTTTTTTTTTTTACACAGTTTTGTTGAAATGATCAGGTATTTCCCAACAGCAAATGTGCACACCAAGCTGTGGTTCTGTGGAAGCTAGTTTATTGTTGATATTAGACGGTCGCATTTACAACGTTAAACATGGATAATAAGGGAAGATTCAAAGCCATAAAGTGTCCGGACTAGGCAGAGGAGTAAAGCCGAGATAAAGGTAGGCCACTGCATTTTATTTTAACTTCTATTGCTACGACACTGAGTAGGCATATTCTTGTAATATCAGCTGCTGAGGGAGAATGAGACCACAACGAGTAGCATGCAGACGTGTGTGCGTGTGCGGTGCCTATATGCAAAGATGACGACAGAAACGCGCCACCTAGCTGTGTTAATGTGTTTCTCCTGCCTTGCGGGGAATATACAATGTATCATTATTACTGTGCTGGCTTTAAAAAAGTATCAGTTCTGTCAGTCGCTTTGTATCTACTGTGCAGTCTTAAAAACTCTTTTAGTTTCTCGAGTTGTTCTGCGCGTGCAAGCGGGCGTGCGGTGGGCGGTGGTGGCCTGGACACGCACCGCGGAGGTCCTCTCAGCACCGCGGTGATTGCATTTTGCGGTTATCGCGACAGCCCTATTTTTATATAGGCATACTTATTTTTTGTTACTATTATTTATTTATTTTTTCTATTATCCTTATTTCTCTTGTTTGTCCTACACGACTTGAAAAAGACCTAATAAAAATACTGTGCAAAAATTATTTTGCATCAAACGTGTGCTTTTATTTTGCATCAGGCCTTGTTGTTTTAATGTGAACACGTGGCGCTGTTACAGAGATTGCGATGATAAACATCAGACCACAGCATGATGGGCTGCTCTGCTCACTTCTTGATGATGGGAACTACCTGGCATGTTGACGGCTGCACTCACATGTTGACAGTCCTTGTGGTGTTGTATCCATTGTGTGGTACACAGTTTCACCCCCCCTCCCATCGCTTGTTTATATGTGTGGTTAATGCAAACTGGTGTGAAACTGGTGACCTACTCTTCAACCTGTGAACAGCATTGGTTGGCACACCAGTATGCAGCTCACACTCATATCAGCCTAAAGACACCGTGTGATTCAGGAAAAAGGACTTAAAAAAAACATCTAAACAGCAGAAAATTAGTTTCTACCATCGGATATAAAACTAATTCCAAATACGTTTTGTTCTTTCTGAGTCCAACATTGCAAACACACAGATTATTACTGTGCTGGTGTGAAATAGGACAAAGATGGGCAGATAGGTCCGTTACTCGTATAACCCAGAGCGAGGTATAAGTTTTTTTTTTTAAATGAAGAAGCAGCCAAGACTGCATTTTTATTTACATTTACAATAAATCAGTGAATCGTTAATAATAAAATTGCTCTCATAATAAAACAGTTGTGTCACTGAGTTCTTGTTTAACAACGTTTTAGTCATTATTTAAAGCTTAATAAGACATTATTTTTTAACTTAAAGCAGGACTGTCTTTGTCTTTTTTAGGTAGTTTAAACTATCAAATTATCATTCGTACCTCTAAAAATGTTTAAAAATTCCTGTGAAAACTAACTTTTAGGTCTTATTTCTATTTTGTTACAGCATTTAAATGATCTAATTAGTTCTGTTTGGCAACTTTTCATATTTCGGCATCTATTATTTTACTGCATCATCATTCTATTTGTTGATAGTCTAAAGTTCTCAGACTTTTCCATCCGTCACTGTTTAAGCTTATGATGAATATCAGGCAAAGAGAAGCACAAATCAGAAGCTAAATCAATAATTATATGAACAATTTCAGATTTGGGAGCTATAATGAAACATAATTTGACTGTAAATTAGTTAGCTGTCCTGGTAAATGCTGTATTGTGCATCAAATTCCCAACGTTTGCATGATAGATTGTAATGTGGAGACTGGTCAGAGCATTTTTTTTTTTGCTTTTTTCCACAACACAAGCACACATTACACACACCCACACAAGGCTACAGCGAGCCACCGCCACTCATTCCTCATTTAATAGGCTATAGGCCTATAGACCTGGCCCAGTGCAAATTCTTTGTTTTTCCTTCGCCTTGAAAAAAGTTTGTATATCCATTTTGTGTTTTTTCCAAAATAGCGCAGCAGCGCGGTTCGAAAAGTTAAAAATTGTTTACAATGCCAGCCCATTACCCATATCCTCTTGGGCCAGGTCAGTGACGACATCGTTGTATTATCACCTGACCCGATTGTCACCAGGGGGGCTGCAGCGACAACACCCCCACACACAATATAATGGCCTATAACCTGCGCACATATTACATTTGGGCAGCATAACATTTGGGAAGGCACAGCCTACCCTGGCCTTCATTACCCGCCGCTAGAATACCAACCTGCCATAAATACCTCGATACTGAACCGATACCACGGCGAAAATCTAAAAAAAAAAATCTGGAAAAGAGATGAATAATGGTCCAACTTGGTCTCTCTATGGTTTAATTTTCAGCAGCTTGCTCCTTTCCTGCTGTTTGAGCAAATTACTACAGAGCAAGTATGAGCACAATCTCTTCTGTTAGCATATTGGCTTTTGCTTAACAAGCTACTTTTCTGTCCAACAGGGAACACATTAATGACTGAATTACACATTTAAAATACGATTTTATTTTAAACAAAACAAAACATGCCACTACATGGTATAAGCCATTACACTATGGTGGACAAACGTACGTCAGAGAACTGCAGTGAAGTATTTCAACCTTTACACAAAATATCATTTATAGCTACTGAACATGGTTTAACAAAAATAAAATGATTGCTTTCCTCATGAACAATGAAATCCCAAATAAACTCTCTCTCAACCTGTGAACTTCTGCAATATGTCAATTTTTTTAAATGTCCACCTAAAAATAATTATTAACAAAACGGCATATATGCCATTACATTACCATAACTGATAGAATATTAAATAGCGTCTGCAAGTTATGCTTAAGTCAACATTACTAGCGTGAACAACATGCCCTTTCATAAGCTAACCAGCTGAGAATGATAAAGGCTCGCTGCACAGACACAGAACATTATTTTAATAGAAGTATCGATACTAAAAAAAGAACGTATCGCATCGTTTTTTTGCGTCAGGGTATCACGATACCTTTCTAGTATCGGTATATACCGTCCAACACTACCCGCCGCCCAAGCTAATATCCACGAAACGCGAAGGGATGCTGCTGTAGCTCTTTCTTGGGCTGTGCACCCCACTGTGGTTGTGCAGCTCCCGCTGTAACAGGCAATCAACGTGGAAAAAGACGTACTCGCAGAATGCTAATTCTACTCGTACAACTTGAAATAATATTAATATCAATGTTGCTAGGTTACCCAGTCTTGCATTCATAGTCCGTACTACTGTAGGAATTTATTCCATCGATGTAGAAATGTCTGAAGGCTTCTGATTTTTATATATTTATTCATTTATTCTGTCAGAACGATATGCTGGGCCACGTGGAAGTTGGTTCTGGACCGCATGCGGCCGACATTTGAAGAGGCCTGCGTTACAGGCTATGCGTTCCCCACAAAGGGGGAGAAGACGGAAGCGGGCTTTTGTTGATGTACAAAATGGCCGACGCCGGGACCGAAAAACAGCGAAAATGAGCAACCGCAGCAAAGCGAAGGTAATAAGAGGAAAAGAGAGAGAGGATGTCGAAGGTGTGGGATCATTTTGAATTAAAAATTAAGGACAACATCGTGGTGAGCTGGCGTACCATAACAGCACGACTTCAATGCTTTCTATTGCATATTTATAATTGGGCTTTAATTAAGCAAAAGTATGTTTAATCCGATTAATCGATGGAATATTCGATAGAATACTCGATTACCAAAATATTCGATAGCTGCAGCGCTATGTCGGAGTGAGCCGACACATCCAAGAAATATTCAGTCGTTCCAGGTTATTTTTCTGGTTCCTGCTGAGCTGCTTTTATTCAATTTTCAACATTTTTGTAGGCATTTGCGCTTCCTTTTTAATCAATTAACATCACAAATAGCTATGACAATATTATTTCTCTCTTCTGAATACACTAAATATTCAGCCCAGCTCGTACGTCCTCACAGGAAGGAGATGCACTGCAGGGCGATAGACCGTAAACAATTAAAAAAGGCAGAAAACAGGCATTTTAAACCTTAAAAGAGCTGCATCCAAATGCATTTTTAGGTTTTTAAAATAAAAACTGCATTCAAAAACGTAATAAAACTAATTTAACTGCTTTTTCACCCCATTTACTGTTACTATGAAAGAGTTTGAGGTAAAAGCTCAGTTTTTCTACATGATTTGCCACTTTAATCAGATATAAAGTGTAAGGGAGCTTTTCTTTCCTGTGCATGCATCTCTTCAGGAGTCTGAAATGTTGCTGCTGAAAGACTACGAGGGTTTTCCGTTCTGCACGCCTCATTAGAAAGCAACTGTGCAGCGGCTTTGCTGCCACTACTGTCTGCCTGAGAGTTTCTGAAACAGGAGACGCAGAAGGTGTGAAGCTGTGGAGGGAAGCGGGTCTTCAGTCAGACGCAGGAAGAAGTCAATTTAGTTTCACTTCACTGGGAAATTTTAATAAACAACAAGATTCGAGTGAACATCTGCCTCTTTTCAACCACTGCAGGGCAAATTTAACTGGTTTCAGTCGAACCACAGCACCTGGATCAGATGCATACTCCAAGTTGCTGCTTTAGAAACGCATTAAGTTCAGTCTGAAATACCTCATTTCAGTCCTGATATCAAACTTGAAGCTTTTTCTTTAAAGCTGCTGTGCTTTTTTAAAACTTATTTTGGAAAAGTTCCCCTATTTAAATGGTGTAAAATTGAAGCCGAGCTCAGATCGGTTCATTTTCAAAAGCGAACATGTATTTATGGCATGTTTGTGTTTCTGTGCACACAGACAGTGAAGCGGTGGTTTATTTGATGTGTTGGCAGGTTAGAGACTGAACCTCCGGTTGGTAAAATGAGTCAGTCTGTCTCTAAAAAAGGTGTTTTATTATTTCCTTTACACAGAAATCTGTCTCAGATTACTGGATTCAGCCGTCTGACGCGGCTGAAAAAGCTAAATGAAAGAATTCTTTCAGTTAAACATAAGAAACTGGATTTTATTTGCGAGGGTACGATCGTGAAAGTGGGTTAAAACTGGAGTTTCTGCCTCACTGCCACAGTTGAGTGATACTCTCAGTTCTTGCTGGATGTTTTCAAAGACTTTGTCTATTAAATATTTAAATAGAATAATATATAATATCATAATGGGGCTGATCTAATCTGATCCGTAACAGATTAATCCATCGATTTATCAGATAAATACTTACTGCAATAATAATAATAATAACTATTATAATATACACTGTTGTAATGAGAGGAAAAAGACAAACCATTCTTCGGTTTATTTAGCAGAAATACAAAAGAATGTGTAGTTAAGTGCCGGATTCTGCAGTACGTTGCTAAAATGAAAAAGTTGGCGTCTTTCTCAGCTGATTTCCATTAAAATGCTAACAGAAAAATGTTCCGCTCAGTGGGCTCGATGTGTGAATTGGCTGCTTTCTGCTTTGATGCTGCAGCGTTGACGTTGTGCTATCGTGCTAAGCTAATTAGCTTTTGCAATGGACGCACTTGCACAGTTATTTTCCCTTTTCTTTCCTTTGAAATGCTCCCATACTTCAGACACATTTCCTCTGATTTTGCTCCTCGTCGTTGTTTTTCTTTTGTTATCGAGTTATTCGAGGTATTGTGGTTCACATTGTAAGTGTCGATGCCGGGTCAATTTAAAGGTAATAAAGCAGAAGGGATTACCCCTGCTGATCCAACACATTAAGACTGAAAGCTCTGTTTCAAAAAGCCTTTGAATATCTGAGGCAATGTCATTTTAATCTTTTATTTGTCAAGAGAGAAACAAATAAAAACTACTTAAAAAAGGTCAAACATGACACTTTGGTCCTCTTATTAATAATATTCCGAAATATAATTGCACGTGTAAGTCGTATTCACCTGGAAGTTGTCTTATCTTCTAAGTGTTTTAAATTCAAAGTACAGAAATAGGCTCAAAAGCAGTGCCCTGATAATTCATTTCAGTAACACTGAACCCTCGCAGAATTTTCCATCCGTGAGAAATATCAATTATTTTGATAACTGGTGAGTTATTTCAATCATTGTATTCATCTATAACTAAAGGCGGTGACGTATAAATATAGAAAAAAGGAACCTCAGTGAGCCTGAGGGTGTCACCACGACAAAAAAAAAGAAAAAAAAAAAAAAACAGCTGCTGTCATCAAAACGGCAACAAAAGCTGACATAAACAAATGTGAATGCATGAAATAATGGAGCTGATCGATTCCACTCATAATTAAAGCACAAGCGGATCCGATCGTGTATTTTATTCTGCTGGATGTAAAACTGGACGTTTTGTGCATCAATTAAACATTAAAAATGATTCAAACCTGTTGTAGAAGTCAACTTTCTGTCTCTAAAGGCTCTTAAATCTGTATTAAAAAGGGTTTAAGTTGATTTTAATTAGTTTAAAAGGTGGATTTGGAAGCCTTTTATACTTCAGTGACGGTTTAAATGAATAAAATCATTTAATATTAATTAGATTTAATAATTTTAGTTAATGTAAAATTGATAAATCTTAGCAATGTGTTTTGGTTACAAAAAAAAAAAAAAAAAAACACTTTTGCTAACATTTTCCTCAAAGATACTTCTCAACTGGCGTCTCTTTTTTTTTGCTTTTTCATCTAATAAGAGGAAACAATTCTGTGGAAAGTGGCGCTTTTACATGTTTTGAGCTCTTATCTCTGAACCTGGCCTGATCTGAAGCAAAGATGCCCTGGAAATACAACCCAGTACGCAGTGAATCAGCTTTTTGACACTGATAACGGATAAAGTTATCTCACTAATGAGACGTGCTTCCCCCCCGTCGGCGTTTAGGCTGCAGCCGCACCTTTACAGGTAGCCGGCAGCATTCAGATCCTCCAACACTTTGTGTCTCAGATAGGTTTATCCATCGGATTGTAAGAGGGATACTCGTTTCACTTAAATATCTTTCAACAATCAGCAAACAGTTTCCTGTCTCAGCAGGCTAAGGGGAAGGCAGAGACCACCACAAAAAGCTCAGACATCTGCGCGTTAACAACCACAAAACTCAGGAAGTTCTTGTTTTCGTACTTGTTTTGGTCTCTCTGAGGCAAACGCAGTCACCAACAGAATAAAAAGTCTCATTTTCTCCGTGAAACCTGCATCAATCATCGCGCCGCGCCGCCTGCTAAAAGCATCATCCTGCGCCTGCTTTGTGATATCTGCATTATGTACTTCTGTGAGCCCGAACAGAAACCTTTTGTGTGTTTTACTCCCACCTCTCACAATGCACAGGCTTCCTGATTATTGTCCCTGCAAGGCCCTGCCTTTAAGTAAGGAGGAAATCCTTTTTGGGTGTGTTTTCACTATCCAACTGTGGAGGAAGAGGAAACGGGGTGTGCTGCCCGAGCTGGTTTTCATTACCGCCAACAATCGAGACAGTACCACCACAGGTAGGAGCTGCATCTCTGTACCATGTTGTATTACGTCAGATTTACTAGAACAAGCCCATCTCAGCACATCCCCGTGTTTACTGCACACCAAAACCTGAGAGTAAATAACAGGAGAAACCTTTCTGCCCATCTGCACCGTCTAAAAACGATCAAAATTATTCCGTTTTTAGAAAGTTAAGCCTCAAACCTGCTAAATTAGATCAATAATCCCAGTCTGGAAGGGGTGCAACGATTCCGACGCTTCTGCACGACAGATCTCAGTTCAGTCTGGATTAAAACCATTTCTAAATCTTTCTTTCTCGAGAGGAAGAGCCACCCGTAACAGTTTGGCGATACACCTGTTAATTTACCAGCAGGGCGAGCCTTTCAAGCTGCTGACAATGTGCCATTTGTTATGCATCTTGCGTAACTTGTTATCTTATGCTGCACACTGTAATCTCCAAGCCTGCGACTTCGCCGCTCACACTTAACGGGTCAAACGAGGAAGCTGCGTTGACAGGAAGACTGAGAGGCCTTAGGTTTTTAAGAGTCGGTTCCTTTTAGAAGTGTTTAAATGTTAAAGGGAAGTAAATATGGCTAATTAGAGCACTTTTTGGGGCTTTCTGGGTTTTACTTTTGCACAGAAAACACAGATTTTGAGCACAGCAATGAAGGAAACCCCCCAACTTAATGCTTTTTAATTTACCCGTTTTTAAAACACCCAAAATTAGGGATAAACCTGTCGACTTTCCCCCAACCTGTTCCTTTTTTTTTTGCTTGTTTTGTTTAATATTTTTATTGGGAGGTAAGGCACATTGGAATAGAAATCAATGTCACATTTACATTGAGTAAACATATTGATGCAGTCAAAATAATATGCATCTTGATGAGTTAAAAAGAGTTAAAAGTGTTTTTTTGGGGGGGTTTTTCCCAACAATTCCAGAATAATACACAATTGTGTGGGGCTACTTAACTAACAGTTAAGGACATCTATATATAGCAATAGAATAAGTATAATAAGTGTAATATGTACGTGTGTGTAAGCTGCTCAGTATGAATAAAAAGGACAAAAGACAGAAAAGGAAAAAGAGAGGAAAGAGAAGGAGAGAGTGAGTGGGGGTCCATCAATCAGGGGGCAGAGATTGAAGAGAATGAAAAAAAGTTAAAAAAGGAAGCCACTTGTTGTAGAATTTGTCAGAAAACTGTTCCATTTTTCCCAAATCAATGTGAATCTCTACTCAATGTAAAGTATTATTGATCCTTTATAATCAAACCAGGTCAGGTAACGTCAATTATTTTTATGATACAACCAGAAAACACAGTGCACTTTCATTTCAAAGTACACGACTCCATTGTATCCTTCATCTTGGTTCATGACTGGATCTTTATCCTTCCCGAAGCCGCCCTTCTCTTCCCATCACTCAGCCCGTTTATCAGCGGAGCCGAGATAAAGAGGGCAGGGCTTCCTCACTGGCGGAGGTCCCAAGCATTTCGCCTCGGAGAGCCCCTCAGGTCACAGATCAGCCTCGGAGGTTCCTGCCGCTGGCTGTGCACCATGATCCGCTCCCTGCTCCACGCTCTCATGCTCGGTGAGTCTCCGACTTCACGCGCAACTCTGTTTTTATTTGAGATTTCCTGCTTTCTGCATTCGCGGCTGGTTTGTGCGCTTTGTTTTCTGGTTTGTGCGACAGTGGTGAGGGGGAAAAAGAAGAGTGGAGTTATTGAATTTGTTGTGTTTAAAAGCTTCTCTGAATCTCTCGGTGTGTGTGTGTGTGTGTGCAGGTATTGTAACATCACAACAAGCTGACACCACGAAGAAGGAGCGGAGTACGTCCGTTATGAACCAAACATTCAGCGTGTTCGCAAATGACAACAGTAAGTTCATTTCTTGCTTTAAGTAAGAGCCGGTACAAAACATAAGTGCTCGCCGAAGCCATAGATAACATCTTAACACAAATGTT
This sequence comes from Odontesthes bonariensis, assembly GCF_027942865.1. NCBI lineage: Eukaryota > Metazoa > Chordata > Actinopteri > Atheriniformes > Atherinopsidae > Odontesthes > Odontesthes bonariensis. The sequence continues at coordinate 5,145,655 of NC_134528.1, read as the reverse complement.
TCCTTTATTAGTTGACTGGTTGTCTAAAAAGTAGGGCTGGGCGAGTTATTATCGCGTTAACGCATTAATTATTTAACGTTGATAAATATTTTATCGCGCATTAACGCATGTTTATTTATTTATTTATTTTTTAATTTAGAAAAATACAAAATAAATTTGGGGGGCTTTTGTGCCTTTAATGGATAGGAAAGTTCAAAAAGACAGGAAGCAGGGGGCAGAGAGAGGGGGAACAACACGCAGCACAGCGCCGTCCGATGCGGGACTCGAACCGTGTTTTTATTTTGTAAAAGTCTGCTGCGGAACCGGAAAAGAAAGTAATCGGCGGATCCACCAAACATGGAGAAGGGTACGGAACTTTTACTCGGCCATTTTCATGTTAAAGTTCTTCCAGACGGCGGAGTCGACAGAACCAAAGTCATCTGTAAACACTGCCAAGTTGAATTGTCTTCTCAGCGTAGTAGTTCCAGTCTAAAATATCACTTAAAGGCAAAACACACAACTGATAGCAGCAAGTCATTCAAGGAAACAGACAGTGGAGCGAGGCTTCTACATAAAAACTACAGAAAGATGCTGATGTTAAAAGTGTGTTTGCACAACAAATGTTATGGCACTTTCATTCATATGGCAGCACATTTAAAATAAAACAAAATTTTAAAAGCTATACACTACTTTTGGATTCATTTTTGGGATTTTGCGTACAAATGCGATTATTCAGGGAAATCATGTGATTAATTAAATTAAAGTGTTTAAATCGCTGCCCAGCCCTACTAAAAAGAAATACTATCATTTTAAAACAAGGAGCAGAGCGACTGTTGACCCAGGTGGTTTAGGATGCTTCAATAATTAGGAGTATATGATCATCTACAACATAAAAACATGTCTGTACACAAGAGACTGCAGTAATATAACAGTATCAGTGGGTCAGAGCCATCAAGGATTGCTGTGAGCAGGAATCATATTTTCCGGTTGCGTTTACGATCCGCTGGATCTGATCGGGGCATCCTGCATATTCGCGATATAAACAACGTGCAGACTCCGCCTACTTGCACCCGCCATCTTTAAATGGGTGTCGAGTGACAAAAATGAACATGTCAGAAAATCTCAATCTGAATCAACCTAAAACCCAACGATATCCAGTTTACCATCACACATGATCTAATACAAGTTTGATCCACTAAATTTTCCCTCAAAAAGACCCCAACACTGAGCTATCTGAAGGAGAGCCGAGGTTTTCTAAATGTAGAGGTTCATCTCCCTTAATTTCACTGGGCAACAACACAGGACTGATAATTCATATGTGAACTAACAGACCGTTTCATCAGCAGTGGAAATTCAGGATCCTGCATCAGCTCGCTGGTCTTATTTGTTGATTCTGTTAATTAACTTTAACTAAAAAAAAGCTGCTCAAAGTAAACGCAAATTAATTCAACTGGTGCGAATGGAGCGAATAAACTTGGCTGAGCCGACCGTGGTTGTACGACACAAGAGGAAGTAGATAGAGATGGCCCTCAAAGAGAAAAACTGTGGAAAATGAAGAGAGCTCCTTCACTTTAAAGGGACAGTTCGCCTCTTTTGACATGAAGCTGTATGACATCCCATATCAGCAACATCATTTATGAACATTTTCCAGCCTCGTTTTGGTGTTGATGAAGGTAGTCCGGCTAGTTGGCTGGGGTTTAAAAAATAAAGCGTTTTGCTTCTCAAAACAATATGCGTTCAAAAGAGTAATACATTTGCATCACAAAATGGTTCTCCAGGAAAAAGTCAGATCTCACAATCGTCGCCTGCCGACAGCCGCGCCTGTTACGGTGTTTGCTGCTCGGTCTACACAGCAGGCAGTGATACGAAGGGAGAGAAAATAGGGCCAAGCGATTGTGAGGTCTGACTTTTTCCTGGAGAACGATTTTGTGATGCAAATGTATTACTCTGTTGAACGCATATTGTTTTGAGAAGCAAAACGCTTTATTTTTAAACCCCAGCCAACTAGCCGGACTACCTTCATCAACACCAAAACGAGGCTGGAACTCTGCTCACAGGACGCAGCAGGGGGTAAGAAGATGTTCAGAAATGATGTCACTGATATGGGATGTTACACAGCTTCATGTCAAAAGAGGCGAACTATCCCTTTAATCTCTGGGATATTGTATCTGTGAATTAAGTCATGTGTTCACACCCGTGGTTAAATTGCAGGAGGGCAACGGGGGGTAAGGAAGTGATCTCTGAGGAGGTAACCTCATGTAAAATTGGGGCTCCTCCACCAGAACGTTGCTCAGTAAAAGTGAAGGAACTTCTGCCTGCAGGTACAACAAAACTAAACAATGCAACATCCAGATTGTTCAACGAGACGATTGACATCGAGGAGAAACTGCAAGGAAACCGAACGTCTGGACTCATTACAGAAGATGATGGTGAGTAGACAAATACTTAAATAACTCCCGACTTTAAATACCCCGTTCTCTGGCAATTCTGCTTCGACTCAGCTGAAATACTTTCGCGCTGCGTGAGATATCATCAACGCAGTTTCACTTTCAGCAACGCAAAGATAAAGAAACCAGCAGCTGAGTGAGCTGCTAACTTATCTGATGGAGTTTCTGTGTGCGCCGTCACTGAACGCCAGATATTTTTCATCATCCTGCAGAGAGGTTCCAGGACGACCAGAACCAGGCCTCGGCTGAAAACTGTAAACGGGATCTGCTGGTACGGCTGAGTCACGAATACTGCGGTCAACACTTTCACGAAGAGATGCTGGCGATCGGCACTGAAAACTGGTGCGTCCTGGACGATGTTATCAGGTAACTGAATGGTTTCAATTGGTCAGCTGAACTGTGCTCTTTACTAAAACATTTATCGGTGTTTAGGTGCATCGTGACTTAAGTTATTTGGAGTCACTTCCAATGAGCTGCTCCCATCGTTTCTACAGATCAGACATTTTTTAATAAAATCTGATTTATACAAACAGCAAATAGCAGCTCTTTTGTCTCCAGTGACTTTGGATGTTCTAAATTTTATCATTTCAGTCTCTTCTGCAGACTCATTCGTCGTTTCCCAACTTTTAAATGTCGTGCTTTAGTCAACAATCTTGCTGTTCCCGTAAATGTTGGACCACAGCGATAATAAAAGTATATAAAAAAAACACAGCATTCCTCCTTATCTTATAAACTGTGCAACGGTTTCATGTCGGTGGAAGATCTCTGTCCGTTTCCACGTGTTATCTTCACTGTCAACACGAGTCTGTTGTGTCACAGGAGGACAACTTTTTCATCTGAGTCAGAAAGAATGTTTCACAAACTGCCACAGAGCTCATAAACAGAGCTGATAAACAACACTTTTCCTCATATCAGGTACATTTCCACACACTTTGAGTCAGCTGAAACTTTCCAGCATTTAGCAAGATACAAGAGGGGAGCAGTCTCAGCATTTCCACCAAATTTCCCACAAAAAGCACCTTAGATACTTGCAAACTTACTGGTACATGAAGGTTATATCATATATTAGAGATAATATGGATTAATAACTTTATTATCTGTGTTTATACGTGACTCTCACCCTCCTGTACTCATATTTATCCACATGAATCACAGTTATACAACCAAATATAACCAAGTGTCGCAATAAAAGTTGCAGCCGCAAAGAACTGTGGAGCAGAATGTAATTATTATTTCCTTTTCTCCCGTGAAGGGTGGTTCGGTGTTTCCTCTGCTGGGGGAGCTCATTAAGGAAGCATTGTTGCTCATTTCCTTTGTAATTAGGGAATTCATACTGATCTTATCTCGGCTGCTGCTTTTAGTAGATTTCACCCAGTTAGGACGGCGCCTAAGCAAAATAAGCTTTTTAAAAGTCAGACCCACAGTCTGTTACACCACAGAGGACAGCACTGGCTGTCACATCGTTATAAAACATCAATGATGACCTGAGAAGCTTCAGGAAATAGAAACATATCAGGCTTTTCTCATACAGGACATCGATATTGATGTTTTTTGGGCCCAGCAGTTTATTGTCAATGTGCATAAAGTTACAGGATATTAACTGTTGGGCCTGTTTAAATGATAAATTCAGATCCAGCATAAACAATTGTTCTGTTGACAAATAAAGCAAAACCCAAACTGTATTAATAATTAATGGATTTACAAGAAAGCCTGCATTCCTACACATAACTGTACAACTTGTGGCACTTTTAATAATCATACAATATATAATATATATAATAATATAATTACTAATTTTATGAGAACGTTTATTTATTTTATTTTTTCATGTAAAGCTTTGGACAACCTAGGTTGTTAAAAAGTGCTCTATTAATAACGTGACCTTGACCTTTAACATAAATACATATCATAAAATATTAATCTTTTAAATTGTCTGTTCTCATCTCAAGCTTTAAAGACTTAAACCTTAGTCAAATTTAGATTTGGAGTTTTATGAAACTTTGATATTTGTACTTAAATTAATTATTTTGCCATCACTGTCCAACAAGGAGTTAAGTGTTTGCTAATGTCAGCCCCGGCGGGACATTTAACCTTTAAGAAGATAAACCAGAGTACTTATCTTACCTGAAGAAGAAGCCCACTTTTCTTTTCTCTTAGTGGTCCATATTCGTCTCTTCTTGTTTGCTCTTGCCTTGTTTGCCAGTTGACATAAATCCTCTTCTCTTGCTTCCATTGCTGCTAGCTAACTTGTTAGCAACACCCGAAAGCTAGCTTAGCCTAGCTTAGCCTAGCCTAGCTTCGTCCAGCTCGCAAACGCCAGTCTTCTCATTAAAATCTCTTCTGCGAACTTTCTGCCCTTTTTTTCGAAACTCTAAACTAATATTTCTCAGTTAACGACAGAGCTCCTTCTTCCAAAGGTCTGTCCCTTAACTGAATGCCAGTTTAACTTAATTTTTCAAAACTATTTTCACCTGATTTCCAACCAGTTCATATGAGGACGCCTCAAACGTAGAATTGCAGTACCCTTTTTGGCCACATATAAACACCCTTTACTAGTATTTATACCTTATGGGGGCGCTGTTCCACTGTTTTAGGAAACTTGTAGAAAAGTTTTGAAAGACGAGGAAAATTACAATTTCAAATCAAATATTACTATTATGCATTGATTTTACCTTCATATTTAAAGCAAGTATGTTTTTTTAACACTTTGGTTTCACTTTAAATATGTAAAACAATATCAATAATATAAAGAGCAAACAAATAATCTCTAGATAACAGGATAAAACAGGAAATACAGTTTTTTTTGTGTGTATAATGTGATGTTTACATGCTGTCTGCTATCTACAACTTATGCTGTGTGTTTGAGTTGTAAACAGATTTTTTTTTCTGTATGATCACTTGAAAAAGTTATGGTAAAGTTAGGAGGTGCTTGTGCTAATATGCTGTGTTTGGTTTCCTCCAAACGTTAAAGTTCATGAACTTTAACCTTTAACATGCTAACTGAGGCCTGTAGAGTCTGAGATGTAGCTCTTGGCTTTTTGACCTTGGGGTGACCTTGCTGGGACGTCCACTCCTGCGAAGATTGACAGCTGTCCTGAATGTTTTCCACTTGTGAATAATCTTTCTCTCTGTAGAACGATGGACTCCAGATAGTTTGGAAACAGCCTTATAACCCTTTCCAGGTTGATGGGCAGCAACGTTATTGCTGATGTCTTTCCTCCTTGGCGTCGTGTTAACACACACCAGAACTTCTGCTTTAATAGAGGCGCTCACACTGACTGATGATCAATTTATCAGTGCATTGATCAGCAGCAGCTGGCTGCTTCTTACCTTCTTAATTCCTGTGAGGGTTCACTAGTTTTACACACACCGCTTCTGTTTTTTTGTCTCAGTTTTTGTTTAAATAATATTTACACACTGTAATATGTCATGAGTTGTTGTTAATCCGAGGTTGAATTTACCTCGTACCTCAATGGACTAGAAAAGTTACGGGGAAAAAGACAAAAGCAGCGTTAGTTTGGGCGTAGCTGGAACACCACCCTTTGTCTGCGTAACACATCAATAAAGTTGTAAAACGTTCCGTAGCAACAGTAAGATCTCACAGGGAAATATCCATCATCAAGACTGGGCTGAGCAAAGCGATTTCCTCTCCTCCTGCTGAATAAACGTGGCTGATGGTGCCCCCCCGCCCAGCTCCAGTCATCTGCAGTGTTTACATTCAAACAGGAAGCAGTTCAACCACAGACCTTTTACTCGTGTTTTTTTTGCGCAGCAGTACTTGAAAGCTTCACAGTTCAGTCGATGAGTTTCAGTTACATTTTGCAAATTCAATATCACCTCATGAAATTAGATCCTGTATGTGTCGTTCTTAATGGTCATTTTAATCCATTTAATTAAATGCAACACAACTTTTCAAGGTCTTTAAATAACAGTTATTGTGCACATCTGTTTGAATAAATACATTGTAAAGCTCGCAGGCGCTTTTACTTTTACACATCTGTAGCTTTAACATAACTGTTGTCTATAAGCTACTGATAAATCTGACAGCTGTAACTGAGCAGCTGTGTGATTTGGTTCATGAGAAGCTTGAATCACATCTACAGTAAACTTTAGGTGTCGCTGTTCACACACCAGAGGGCGCTACAGTCAAAGAAGTCCCTTTTAAACTTTATAACTTATTGCAGATAAACATAAAGCAATAATCATTGTGAACAGGGAGCAGAAAAGATAGTTAAAACACAAAGTACCGGGGGATCAAAGCGTGAAACAGACGCTCAAATATGAAAAAAAGGGGACATTCTGATAGTTTTAATATCTTTGTTTAGTTTGTTGGGTTAGGTTTAAGAGCTAAATCTTCTTAAATGTTGTATTTTCTAAAAACGTGTTGAAATGTTTTGTCTAATTATGTTGTTTTGTATCTCATGAATGCCACTTATTCCTCTTTTTAATCGATTTCTATCAAAATATGGATTAAACGTAAGAGATCAACAGTTTAAGGCATCGACCGATGATTTCTTTCATAAAATGGTTAATCTGGCAGCTATTTTCTGAATGAATCGGATGCAGAAACCTTCAGAAAAACATGATAAATTTGAATTATATGCACTTACAATCCCACAAATTTCACTAAGTAAAGAAGCAAACTCACATTTGAAAGTTTGAAAACAGGACATTTTTCTTTCTGTGAATCAGTTGCTCATCGGGCGTTGACTTCTCTTCCCCCACACAGACCGTACAACGACCTGACCGTGTGCGTGGAGCAGGTGGCCGGCATAGTCAACTGCTTCTTCCCAAACCCGGACATTCAGGACTTCTTCGTGTACATCCACTCCATGTACTTCGAGAACTGCCCTGAGGAAGACGTCCAGTTTGAGGACGCCCCTCACAGCCTGGTGGTCGCGCTCACCGTCATCCCCGTGTGCCTCATCCCCATCCTGGTTTATCTGGTGGTTTGGAAAAGTTAGCCCCAATCCACACGCAGAACCTGCTCCGGTATATCATAAAGCCGATTATAGCGCATACACATGTGGTTTGATGGTTCGTTGAGAGCAAAGACGGGAAACCAGCTATCAAAACTCTGCTTTTTCCACTTTTAAAATCATGCAATTCATATCAGAGTATTTTCTGTACTTGGAAGTTGATATTTGGGTGTCTAAAGTGACTCATGATATAAGCCTCTAATGAGCCTCTACCAGCAATTTGCCCAGTTCTTTGGTCAACTTCCTTATTAAGCGATAACTTCAAATGTAGATTTTAGGTTTGATAAACCTCGCCGAAGCTCCCAAATAGAAATTCTGACTATTTGTTGGGTTTTCTTTGATTTTTCTCAGACTGTCCTCCTCCCAAATGTTATATTCAGAGAGTATGTGACCTCAAGAGCTCATGGGATCTGAGGGGTATAAACGGCGGCCATGACAGCGGTGACGGTTGGATTGTAGGAAGGAAGTGTTTTCAAACCATTCCCAAGTAGTTTAAATTTTTTACTCATGTAAAGTTACCATCCAAACCAAACCAGGAAGTGACAGAACTGTTTTGGTAAAGTTGTTTTCAGGGCTTTGTGGTTTGAAAATGACACGAGCGTCATGTTTCCCTCCTGCATTTTGTTGGGGTGATGCTTTAAAGGAGTCAAAAGTAAGAAAACAACGATCTTTAAGGCTGTTTTGTTTGGTTTTCTCTGATTTTTTCAGACTGTTCTGCTCGCCCTAAACTGTAGTTATATTTAATGCGACCTGTCGTGGTCATGAGGTCACCTCCGTGTGAGGGGTGAAAATGACGGAGGGCTTTGTGGCTTCTTGAATGAAAGAATGGAGAACACGAGACACGCGTTTAAAAGCAAAGAAACACGTTCACTGATGAACTTTTTATTGTGCAAAAGATGCTAGCTGCAGCATTCATCTTCCTGTGTGTAGCAGAAACAATAGAATCAGACTCTAATGACCAGAAATGAACCTCAGATTCACTTTAAAGCCTTAAAACAGGAAGAAATATCATTAAATTAATGCTGTAAGTCACTACAGTGCATTGTATTGTGTAAAAGCAGTTGTAAAATATGTGATATTGTGAATGCATGTTGCCAGTTGCTTTAATAAAATGTGTATAATGTGTCATAGACATGATTTAAATAGGAATTTGATGGTTTTACAGGTTAAAAAAAAGATTAAAGATGCAGCAAAAAGACAGAATCAACATCTTTCTCAAATGCGGACGCCGTTAGGTTAAGCCCAGAAAAGACCAGGCACAGTTTCACTCTTTACACCCACACCGACCACACAGCCGACCAGCAACAGGAGGCTTTGTTAATAATTCAGATTGATAACCGCAGCACTGAGAAGTGATCTCACTCAATCTGAAAATGTCACACAGCCGGGAGTCGGTGCAGCTAAACGACTGAATGAAACATCAGTTTTGCTCCCAGGACAAAAGACAAGCTGTAAAAATAGTGATTGTCTGTGTTTTCTCACATGTCAGTGACATGATGTGTGTGTTTAGAGCGGATTCCTGCAGCCTCTCAGGGCTGAAAGCTTCAGGAAGAGAAAGGGAATTATCTCCTTTATCTTGCAGCCTCTGACACACACACTGTTGTCAGAGGATTTCCCTTTCACAGCAGGGAGTTTGACATTTTTCTGTGTCCCAAAAACAAACCATTAATGGTAATAAACGTTTCAAATGTCAGCAATCTTTTGGGATGCGGCATCAAAAAGCTGAAAAAGCTTCCACGCTTGAGGTTTTTGAGTCTGGCTGCAGGGTTTCCTGCACATTCCTACCAGGTTTGACCAAGTTAACCACTGGGTAACAGTTTTTTCTTGTAGGATTTCAATGAAAATAGGGAAAAAGCACAATCATTGTCACTTTTTTTTTTTAGCTTTTTTTCCACAAATTCCACTTGAGAAGGGGATAAAATAAAGCACTTGTGTTTTCTCGTGTTTAGCATGTTTAACGCTCTGTTAAGATGTTGGCGAATGATTTAAAACAGTTTCCTTCCATAAACACATGGAAGAGGACACTTTCCCACTCAACCCTTTCAGCACACAGGTTTATTTAAAGAAAACTTCACATTTTCACAACATTTCAAAAGGTCGCGGCTTGAAACTGGTCAGAGATGGAGGGATGCTGTCAATGGGGAAAATATCGAGTGTGAGCCAAAGTTTGTGAAAGCAGTCAATTCAATCACCTAATTCGAATGTGATGACATCACTGATGACATCTCTGGCTTGGATTCCACAGCTTTGAGTGAACAATGAATTTTGAACACATTTCCACCTGATTTTATTTGATTTTTTTTCTGATTTAATGCACACAAGTCTGAACAAAGCTGCTCCAATTTATTTTTTCTTTACATGGAAAAACTCAACAGCAGATCGAGCACAAACTTTACTTTTAGTTAGAGTATAGGGCAAAGTGAAAGTATATCTAATATTTATTTGTTATATGGCAGACATTCTGTGAAACCAACGTAAAGCAAAGAGCAACGTGTGAAAGGAGACACTGCCGCCTGCTGGATTAAATTAGGTAGAAGGAAATTAGTAATAAAAGGAGCACCACAAAGTAACATCAGATAAGTCCATCCATCCATTTTCCAGAGGACTGGTGACCCTGCAACACTTCCTGTTTTCTAAATATCTTCTTAAATTGCACATTTCTTTGCTTTTGGTTCCTTATGTTTCTATTTATCCTTTGATGCCTTAACATGCTCTTTAAAGTACGACATTATGGTCAACAGAGTTGTTCTTAAATGTGATTTATAAAAGAATCTCACCCCATTCATCAAATATTTTGCCTTAAAGTCATAATATACAGCACAGACTAACAGATTTCACATTTAATGTTAATCTTTATTCAACGAACGCACAAAACAAAACATTTCGTTTCTATTCCTGCATTTTTTTAAATGATTAAGTTATGGTCTCTACGGTGAGAAAACACTGTATAGCAACACGGAAAATCAAAACCATGCATTCGTCACTTAAAAGAAGTATCAAGAATTGTCATTTTACAAGTTCAGACAGTCGTTACTACATTTTCTTACAATCAACAAGTATATTTGGATATATATGTTTCAGGAAGGCTCAGAGACTTATAGCAATTATAGCTTATAGCAATTAAAATGGAATAAAAAGTGCATACTTCGGGGACTATTTTCAAGGATTAATACAGATTTTGAACTGTAATGAGTCTTTGAAGCAGCAGGATTTAAGCAGAATCAAGTCAAAAATAAACCAGTGAGTGTTTATGCTCGTGGAGAAACTTAACATACAGCACAACAGCATGGCTCACTTGTGTGTGTTTTTGTGTTTGAAGGCACAAAAGAGGCTCTAAGGCACAGATCCATCTGGTTTTGGACACACAGAATGAATCTTCTTACAGTCAAGTTCATTCTCAGTCTGGTTCAAACAAGAACAAGAGCATTGTGGGAACTCAGACCTCCTGAACCGGTAGTTTTAAGCTTAGTTTTGCTCCACCTCTGCTTAAACCATCCTTCAAATCTTCAAGAAAGAACCAGGAAGAACCCTTCAATAGCCGCATTCGGACAGAGCAGTTCTAAGAACGCAGGGGAACTGTTTCAGTTTGCATTCGCACATGAGTCAGGACCTTGATAGGGACTGATGGGACGCAACCGTCTGCGACAGTGACGTGTTACTTTAGCGTAGAGATACTCATTGCGCGGCTCCTCGAGCTCTAATTGGCGGCTCGCACTCGCATAGAAGCTTATAACAATATGGTAACAATAACAATACATTTTTTCAAATAACACACAGCGAATACTGCACAGTATTAAGTATTTTTATTAAGTTTGCGTTTTTGTAGTATTAAGCATTTTATTAAGTATTAATTAAGGCTTAATGGTGTTTCCTAAAGGGGGAACTGTTAAACCTGGCAACGCAGCCCGCTTAAACCACCATCAGGAGGTTTAACTTATTAAACACGCCAAGGTTGTGTCCGTGTCGTATTAGGAAACATTTCAGCCTGACAACATGACAAGGGGCGGAGCTACCAACCACCAAACACCTCCGTAGGATGTGTTCCTATAGAAACCAGAACAGACCCAGCTGAGGAGAAGGAGCTGAAATGGTTATAGGAACTGAGGGCCGTGGTCCCTAGTTCCTGCATGTGCGAATGCGGGAGAAAACAGCCTCGTTCCTGAAAAGGTTATAGGAACTGCCAAAGGTTCCTACAGTGCGAATGCGGCTAATGATAGGGATTCCTTCTGTTGAGTACAGCATTTGCTTTGGTGTAAGTATGCACAATACAAACTGTTCGTTTAACAGGGTAAATAAATTAGTGAGAAATTACTCCTGCTTTGGTTTTCTCCGCCTGCACAGTCGAAGGCACAGGAATCGTAAGGATCCTACCACAACAGCTGTCAGCATCGACAAGACTGCCATCAAAAAGCATAAAACATCCACCGAGTAATACACATACCAGGGCATCTTATAGGACTCTGTGCGTAAATGTGCGGCTCCTTTGTGCCGCATCACAAACTCAATCCAGAACACTGCAGTGTCCGCAGGATGCATCGGCTGATCCCGATGGAGAGCCGACAGACGCTTCATGTTGTCCATGTAGGAGGGATTGTTAAGAACATCTTGCAATGCTTCCAGAAAGCTCTGACGGGTGAGCTCTGCTGCATCCACCACCCTCGCAGCCCCCCGTGCCTCCAGTCTCAAAACGTTCTCAAACTGGTCAAACAGAAGGGGCATACCGATGATGGGCACTCCGTGGTAGATGGACTCGTAGACCCCGTTAGTGCCACCGTGGGCAACGAAGGCTTTGATCTTTGGGTGGCCCAACAGGTCGTTCTGCGGTAACCATTTCAACAGAAGGGTGTTGTTGCCCAAATTGCTGGGGCGCTCACCGGCGTGCCTCCATATGACCTTCTGAGGAAGTTGGGCAAAAGCGGCGGCTATTTCTGAAGTCATATCCGTGGGAAGGCCATTAACGAGCGTCCCGAGAGACATCAGGATGAAACCGTGCTCTCCTGAACTTTGAACAAACTCCTCCAGCTCCGATGATAAAGGACCAGAGGGCTTACACTGAAACCCACCGATGTAGGCGATGTTTGGCATGGTCGGACGGGGGAATTCAAAGACGAAATCCACCCTCATGAGCCAGATGTCTGCTCCTTGGAGCAGGTGGTAGAACTTAACGTCCGGACCGAAGTACCTGTCCACCAGTCTGTCGTAGTGAGGGCACACGATCAGCTTGTCAATGCACGTGTTGAGGCAGTAAAAGAAGGCGTTTGTGACCCTTTCCCAAAACGCCATCTTGTCAGTCGCGGCGTATCCGGACGTCGGAACGTACGACGTTGGAGACGGAGCCACCACAAAATGGCCTTCTCCGCTGGTGATCCATCGTACGTTAAAAACTGTTGGCAGCTGGAGTTCATGAGCCACCAGAACGCCGACGGGCAGCCCCGGGTCCAGAAGAACCACGTCAAACTGAGTGTCCCGGATGCTCTTCAACAGAGTCTTATTCTCAAGTATTTCGACCCCCAACAAGCTGGCTTGATGGTGAATATTTGACAGCGCGGTGAGCATCTCCCAGTAGAACTTCATGAAGCCCATAATGGACCCGCCCTCTTTCTTGATGGCCAGCATCTTGACGAGGAAGGTCACGAAGAAGTCCTGCTCCTCTATGTCAATAGCTTGTGGCAAAGTGACGGTGATGGAGCGGTAATGTGGCGCGCTTTCCTTCACGTACCAGCTGGTGGCGGTACGGACCACCGTGACCTCGTGGCCCTTGGCGTGCAGGCTCTGGATCAGCAGGTTCATGTTGACCCAGTGACTGCCGTCCACTGGGAACACCAGAATCTTTCCAGCCTGGACGGTGGGACCAGTCAGGAGGAACAAACTCATGGCCAGAAGCAGAGAAGCTCCAAGAGTGCCCGCCATGAAGAAACTCTGAGGGAAAACAGGAAATCAGAGTGTTTTAGTAGTAAGGACCACTTTCTCAAATCAAATCAAATCAAATCAAATTTATTTATATAGCACATTTCATGTACAAACAATTCAAAGTGCTTTACATAAAATAAAAGCATTGCAGCAGGGAGTGGAAGAAGCATTAAAATACATAAAAGAATAGAAAGAGAAACAAATAAAAGCATTTAAATGAATTTAAAAACAAGCAACAGTCCAGATAAGTTACAAGATACCGTGATTCTCGTCTTAAACTTGGGACGCAGGCACCTCTTTAAGGCAGATGGATTTCACCTTAACAAGTCAGGAGTTCAGTTGCTAAGCTCCAACATTTTTTACTCTCTGCGTCACACACCAGCAGCCTCTATCAAGGACGAGACAGGACAAAACGATCCAAAACAACAGATAGGACAATAATCTGGTGAGGGCGATGAGACAAGGACTGACCATGGAGGACAGCAGATCCAGAAAGAACCTGCAACGTCATCATCCTCACCCCAAGATAAGGAGTCTCCCCCAGCCCCAGTGGGAAACCCCCAGCCTTCGCCCCCCCGGACCCCACCCAGCCCCCAGCACTCTCCACTCAGTCTGGACTCCTCACTTCTGGATTTCCCGGACAGGATGAAGAGCTTTCTCAATATTGGAATACAACTGACACCACGCCAAAATCCCATATTCATCCCCCCTTAACATCCCACCTCATCCAGCCCCTTCCATTCCACCACGTCCATCACGTTGGAAACAACCCTCAAACAAAAGTCACCAACCCCTCCCCCACCTCCTCTGAATCATCATATCTGTGAGTCTGACTGATATGTGCCGGGTCCAGGCTGTAATACTGATATCAAGAATGCTCTTCCCCAGATAAAGTCAGGGCCCTATGGAGTTCAGACAGCCTTCTCAATCCCTGTGATGACAGGTAACAGAAAAGTGTTCAAACTGGTGAGAAATAAAAAAGGTTTAGTTAAATCTACCAATCTATTGAATACAGTGTGTCAACCCCGAAACACACCAGTATCACCTGTTGTCTCCACGAGATTAGCCCTACTCAATATCAGATCACTAGCCAACAAATCCCTCTTAGTAAATGACATGATCATGACCTATAATCTAGACTTTTTATTTCTTAGTGAAACATGGCTGGCTGAATGTAGCTGTGATACCATTCTCAATGAGGTCGCACCAACAAATTTCAGTTTTATCAATAAGTGTCGAAGTGGTAAGAAGGGCGGGGGAGTTGCCGCCATTTTTAAATCAGTCTTTCAGTGCAAAGAAATTTTACTTGGTGATTTTAGCTCTTTTGAATATCTCTGTTTTTTAGTAAAGGGGGATCCAAAGGTTATCTTCCTAATCATTTATAGACCACCAAGATACCCAGGAACTTTCTTTGATGAGTTTGCTGAACTGCTGTCAGTTATCTGCACTGACTATAACTTTTTTATCATAACTGGGGATTTTAACATTCACATGGACAATAACATGGACACTAATGACAAAGAACTCTGCTCTCTACTTGACACTTTTGGCCTCCTTCAACATGTGAATGGACCCACACATACTCGAGGCCACACACTGGATCTGGTTATCTCTAAAGGTGTTGACATTTCTTCTGTTGATATCAAGGACTTGGCGCTCTCTGATTATTTCTGTGTGTTCTCTGACTTACAGTTAACTCCAAACATTCAGTTAACCCGTGTGTCTGTTAGAAAAAGGTACATAAATGAGAATACCAGTGCTACGTTTATGGAAGTTATAGCTATGTCATCAACTGCGAGTGCAGAGACAGTTGATGGACTCTTAGATAACTTTAACTTGAAAATCTCAAATGTCATGGATACTGTTGCACCTGTTAAAAATAAGATGATCTTGAGCAGAAAGCGAACACCATGGAGGAACACTATGATGTAAAGGCCTTGAAAACAGAATATAGGAAAGCAGAGCGTAAATGGCGAAAAACTAAACTTCAAATTCACCATGACCTCTACAAACAAAGTCTTTGTAATTTTAACCACGGGTTACTCTGGGCCAGACAGCAACACTTATCTGAAATGATTAATAAGAACATCAACAACACTCGTGCTCTGTTTGCTATGGTTAATAAGCTGACAACCCCCCCAAAACAGATAGTTTCAGAACTCTGTTCCACAGAAAAATGCAATGAATTTGCTTGTTTTTTCAATGAAAAAATCAAATCTATAAGGCTAAATATCAACATATATCAGCAAAATAATAAAATGACGCAATCCTTAAAACCACCTAGGAATCAATCAACTATGACGTCAGAATTCAATACAGTTGACCAAAAAACCATAGAAGAAACAGTCCAGCATCTTAAACCATCAACATCCTGTCTTGACACAATGCCATCTGACTTCTTTAAAACTATTGTAAGCTCTGTCCAAACAGATTTGCAGCAAATAATAAACTGCTCACTTCAATCAGGCACGTTTCCTAAACCCTTAAAAGTAGCTGCCATCAAGCCACTCCTAAAAAGAGAACATTGGATGCTTCCATTTTAACCAACTACAGACCCATCTCAAATCTTCCTTTTATAGCCAAGATTGTAGAGAAAGTGTTTTTTAATCAACTCAGTAACTTCTTGAACTCCAGTGGACTCCTTGACAAATTTCAGTCAGGCTTCCGACCTCACCACAGTACAGAAACGGCTCCTATTAAAGTGTTAAATGACATATAAGGTTGAACACTGACTCAGGCAAGGTGTCAGTTCTGGTATTGTTGGATCTCAGTGCTGCATTTGACACTGTGGATCACAGTATACTGCTGAACAGGTTGGAAACCTGGGCAGGACTCAGCGGGACAGTCCTAGAATGGTTCAGGTCCTACTTGGAGGAGCGGAGTTATTTTGTGACTATTGGAAGTAATCAATCTGATCGAGTGGCTATGACATGTGGAGTTCCTCAGGGGTCAGTTCTTGGACCCCTTCTGTTCACCCTGTACATGCTGCCTCTGGGTCAAATTCTGAAGAACTCTAAAGTCAACTACCACAGCTTTGCAGATGACACACAGATATATCTCGCACTGTCTCCAGATGACTGCAGTCCTATAGAGTCATTGTGCAACTGCTTAGAGCAAGTCAAAAAGTGGATGAACCAAAATTTCCTTCAGTTAAATCAAGAAAAAACTGAGGTCATTGTGTTTGGCAACAAAGAGAAGAGGTTTGCTGTCAGTAAACATCTTGAGTCACTGTCTCTAGAAACTAAAGACCGAGTCCGGAACCTCGGCGTGCTGATAGACTCAGACCTGACCTTCAACAACCATATCAAATCAGTCACCAAATCAGCCTTTTATCAACTTAACCCATTGAGGCCGGGAAACCATTGCCGCATTTCTACCTTTAAAGCCGGGGGCGCTGTTGTGTTATTCTACCTTTAAGGCCGGGAAAGCGTACACGTCTTTTTTCCTGTATAAGGTTGTTTTGCACCAATTATTGACCTCTGCGCCAATTAAATGCATTATAATAGACACGTGAGAGTGTCGTCATGTTCCTCGTGTCATTGTTTTGAAGTTAAGTTACATCGAACAAGCATGGAGGACTTTCAGTGGGAAGACATTTCAGACGGTAGCGATTGTGAGGAGTTTCTTGGCTTTGATGATGCTGAAGAACGTGCTGACCCAATTGATGGAGATTTATGGCTAGCACATATGTTTGAAGATGATTTTGAAGGGTTTGAATGTGAGTGGAAGACTGACAATTACCAACGTAATCGACAGAGAGATTTCAACCGCACACCAGCGGTGAAAGTGGATTTACCTGCAGATGCCACACCGTTGCAGGCATTTAATCATATTTTTACTGAGGAGCTTTGGGCGCATCTCGTTTCCGAGATGAATAGATACAGTGAGCAGGTACTTCAGACTCCAGCTCGAGCAAAGATGGCAAGGTGGTCCCACGTAACTGTGCCGGAGATGAAAATGTTTATTGGAATGTGTATGGGCTCCTTGCGCTGCCAGTACGAAGATTATTGGCGATAAAATAAATAGATAAATAAATCATTTAAATATGAAATTTTATTTTATTTTATTTTATTACTGTTTTCTAATTGAAAATAGCGCTGTTCCTCCACTTGACTTTTTATTTTATTTTATTACTGTTTTTTTTTATTGAAAATGGTGCTGTTCATGCACTTTACTTTTTACATTTTCTATTTTCGTGAAGGTGTATGTAAATAAACTCAATTTCCAAAGAAAGCCACAGGTGTAAGCTCTCAAATACTTTTTGAATTTTGTTTCTATCTGCTACAGAGGCTGAGAAATCAATCATTTAGTAGGCATTGACACAATTGCTGAATTTCCAGTAAAACTTCAGGTTTTAGGGGGTCTTTCTGAAATCGCCCATAGGTTTTACAGGCATTCTTTTCCAGGCGTCTTAGGCCTAAATGGGTTAAGAACATATCCATAGAGAATAGATTTTAAAGTTGTGCTGCTTGTCTACAAATCACAGAATGGTTTAGGTCCAGAATACATGAATGACATGCTAGCAGAGTATAAACCCAGCAGAGCTCTGAGATCTGCTGACTCAGGTCAGATAGTGGAGCCCAGAGTTCAAACTAGACCCGGTGAAGCAGCTTTTAGCTGTTATGCTGCACACAACTGGAACAAACTACCAGCAGAACTGAAATCAGCCCCAACTGGAAGCACTTTTACATCCAGGTTAAAAACATTTCTCTTTCGGTGTGCTTATGGTTGAGTTTATATCTTTCTTTTTCCCCTCTTCTTTGATTGCTTTTAACTGTGTTTTTCATTTTTATTCTATTTTTTTTCTCTTTAAATTGCTGCTTTATGCTGTTCTTTTAAATGCCTTGTCTTTAAAGCACATTGAGTTGCCTGTGGTATGAAATACCACAAAGCTGCTCAGAACTGAACTAACTCTGCTTTTAACCTCATAAACTGTGTTTACATTTATGTTTGTACTTGGTTCAATAAACATCTGCATCTTTTTCCTGTTTTCCTGATAATATATAAAGAAATGACACAGCTCTGTATATTTCTAATACCACTACTACACACAAGTTTGTAGATAACATCTGCAATGCTCAGTGTCTCCTGATGCCCAGCTGCAACACATGTTCCCTCTCAGATTATCATGTGTTTTTAAAACAGAGCCTAATTAGAGCAACGCTCAGCACTTTATCCCCGTGAAATTTTTTTAGAAACAGGGTAAATCCAGGCAAAGTATTTCTTTCCAAATATTCTGGCTGGATTTTAAGGTCAGGATTTGCACAGGAAACCGCAGCGAAAGTTACCGGCTGGTAAAAGCACATGTCCAAAAGACTCACGAAATGTTGCTCAACACATCAAAGTCCGGTGAAATGCGGGTCCTGACTAACGCCTGGTCTTACTACAGTCTTTAGCCTCACCTTCTGTATTCAGCAGAGAGTGGACAGCAAGCTCAAACAGTTACAAGTGGTAGAAAATTTCTCCCAGGTGCTCAGTTTCTTGTCTGCATGTCTGTCGTTAAAGAAGCAAAAAGAGGAACCTCCTGCCCGTCTGTTCTGTTTAAAAGCGCTGTGGAGGCTTCTGTCTGTTAATGTGTTGCAGAGAAAGTGTTGTAACCTACCTTAAACCCCTGACACAGTGGAGAAAACACACTTTCTGCCCTCTCTCTGAACGAATGGAGCTGAGGGGCCTGTGTGGAGCAAAACTTAAACCCAGATTACTGTGTTACATAAGGAAACATGGGAGGGGTGCGTGAGGAGTGGACTTCGAATGTGTGTCGGCTGAGGGGAAGGAAAGGAAAACATTTTTCCTACAGAGCCAATCGAGTTTCTGCGACCAGCCCCCAAACTCTGACAAAAGACTCACAAAAAGTGTGGAGTAACATTATATTTTCCCAAGAGTCTTTCCGCCTCAGAGAAGAATGAACATCTGGCCTCCACTTGAAAATGCTCCAAGAAGCTGTCAGGCATTCCAGCTCTTTCACCAAAGCTGTTAATTTTACAAATCTCTGTTTAATGTTTAACCACTTCCCGTGCAAACATTACCACAGCTAATGGTTTGCACGGGAAGATAAACAGAATATACTTGAATTATTCATCTGCCTAACAAAGAAGGCCTTAATATCCACCTGGTGCATTTGGTGGCAATTTGATTAAAAATATGTTTTATTAATAAGTCTTTAATTTAATATTTTCATCAGATTATTAATTACTGATGTTTTTGAGAGCTCCTTTTGTGTGATACAGTCCATAATTATGGTTGATGAGTAAGTAAGCAATTCAGTTTGGGGAAATAAAAGCAAAAATAAGATTCTGAGAGTATAAAGTGGTGTTTGTACCAAATGTAGACGTTTTTAAATCCAGGTTAAAAACATTTCTTTTCTCATGTGTCTATGCATGAAATCTGCACGATATCTTTGAACTTATCTGGACTGTTGCTTGTTTTTAAATTCATTTAAATGATTTTATTTGTTTCTCTTTATATTATTTTATGTATTTTTAATGCTTCTTCCACTCCCCGTTGCAATGCTTTTATTTTATGTAAAGCACTTTGAATTGTTTTGTACATGAAATGTGTTATACAAATAAATTTGATTTGATTTGATTTTATCTTTTTGATCATTTATCTTTTGCTGTCAGTTCCCTCTGCTTCATTCTCCCGGATCAGACCTTTGCTCTGGCTGTCGTCTTTGAACTCCGGCACTCAACGCTCTCCTTGATTAGATCTCTTTTTGTTTGCAGCTCTGGCACAAACGCCTCAGGTAGGAGGGCATATTGAGAAGATATTAATTCCAATTGGCTGGTGAGTTTTTGAACGACTGCTTTGCCCATGACATGACTTTTTTTATGGAGACAAATCAGTGTCATGATCATTACAAACGTGTATTAAATTATTTACAGCTGTGTCCTACAATTTGTGAGTTACTTTGGGTACTTGTAAAAGTGTGTGTGTTCAAATTAGGGCAACGATTATTTAAGTAGTCGAGTATTCTCTCGATTATTCCAATCGATTCATCGAGTAATCAAATAAAATTTATTTTTTCCTTATTAAAGACAACTATTCGCTAGTGAAAAGAGAAAGTTTCTTTAAATGAACCAATCATGAGTGACTTTTTCAGGAAATGCAACAAATTATTGAACTGCTTCTCAAAGGAACAAAATCAAATCTAATCTATAGAACTGTAAGTATTAGCTTTCTACCTAATGTCCAGCTGTGTTAACATCTGTTTGCTTCTCTCCTACTGTCTGTTTTTTAATGCAGCTGAAATCCTAATAAAGTCTCTTAATTTATTTTTTAGTGTCTGTTATCAGACAACACAATGAATCAGAAATTATATTAATATAATACATCCATGATCAGAAACCGCAGTTAACGCTACACCAAATCAAGCTAGCTACAAACGTTAGCTTGATTACAGTAATAACTGTCCGTGTGAAACAGGGCGACCACAGCGTTTGTTTGCTTTAAGACTGTGTTGGATACATAGATGTTAAGATGAAAAACAGAACATAAAACATTGAGGAAATTAGGTAAAATAAAACACACACCGATAAATACGAGTCTTCCCCCTCAAAATATTAGCATACAGCTAAGACTGTGTTGCCAAATGCTAACGTTAGAAAAGTCATGCTAATTGCTGAATGCTAAGTTGGCTAATCGTGAGTTAGCCTTAGCATGCTATGTCATGTTTGTTCCTTAGGTTTCTTTCTTTCTTTCTTCTAATTTTTAACACATCAAAGTGAGTCTGTTTGAAAATGGGTCTCTAACATTGTTCTGTTGTGTTTTGCATTTAAGACCTAGATTCCTGATCTGATCTTGTTATATTAAACTTGCCGAGTCAAATAAAAGGAACCAAAGACAAAAACTAGCTTACAAAACAGGGATAAGAAGCTAAGAAGAAGATGGAAGCAACAGAAGCAATTAATCCCCAACTAAACCTGTGTTGATGAGCAAATATCTTTACATTTAAATAAGCAGGTTGCTTTGCAGCCCAGGCTGGAGGTACGAAAAGGGAAGACGAGATGGTGGGGTGATAGGCCAGGCATGAAACTGTTAGCTTGGTTATTTACTGCATACAGAAATAAATGCTGATACAATCCCAGAGTGTCATAGGCTGTGTTCGAAACCGCATACTTCTCCTCCTACTCCTACTACTCATACTAACTTTAACTTTTTTTAAGTTCCTGGATGCATACTAGATTCTCCGAAATGTTGGGTATGCATCATGAGGTTACTACTCATACTCAAACTACCCAAGATGCAACGTAACGTGACGTCGCCGATCATCATTTCCTGTCAAAACGGCAGTTTCAAGCTAGCTACAACGAGGGTAGGTTCACTTCCTGTTTTCAAAACAAAAGCACCAATTGTATCGTAATGGCTTTCCCTATGATAAAAGGCAACGGGTATTTTATTTTGTGAAAATAACCGGAAGTGCGTTGCTCACTGCGGCTAGCTTTAGTAGCGCCGAATTCGTGGGAACAAAATTGTAAATAGCCGGTATTTTGTCAGATTTTCAACACGTTGGGGATCTAAACGACTACTTTCTCGCCTGAAAATGTTTCAAATATTGCTAAAGTTTACAGAGTTTAGAGCTTAAGCGAAATCAGCTTCACGCCGGCTGATTTCGGCTTGGGCAGGAGCGAAATGCATTGTGGATAAACACTCTGCATACTGTCTGATCGATGAGTATGTAGTATGCAGAATGGAAGTATGCAGTTTGCAAGTATGTAGTATGTAGTATGTAGTATGTAGTATGCAGTATGTAGTATGTAGTATGTAGTATGCAGTATGCAGTATGCAGTATGTAGTATGTAGTATGGAGTATGTAGTATGTAGTATGTAGTATGTAGTATGTAGTGTGTAGTATGTAGTATGCGGTTTCGAACACAGTCATAGACACTCTATGACTGTGTTCGAAACCGCATACTACAACCGTCACAGCAGAGAGGCTCAGTGAACTTATTTCCTGTAAAAAAAAAAAACTGGAACTCAAGTTGAAACTGCTTCTGCTTTCATTGAAAGGTCATGTGCTGATGAAAAGGGAACGGCCCTCAGTTTACACCCAAGTGTCTGTGAAGGCAGGACGCATCTCGTGGCATCTGAGAGCCCGATTGCAACCCCAGCGACTGACTCAGACTAACATGTCACTCGTGTGCTACCTGCTCCTCCTGGCCGTGGCCGCCGGCTGCCGCCCGTGTGCGGCTGACGTTGGGGATTTCGCCCCATGTCTGCAGTTTTTCCACAGCTCTTGGCCTCCGAAAGGTCTGACAGGGACCCCCATCTGCCAGCGTTTCAACAACCAGTATCGCTTTGCCACGCTGTACAGTCGACCTCGCCGTTCGCCGTGGTTCTCGGCCTACTTGTACACAGTACCTCAGGGAAAGAGGCCCAAAGCATCCTGGAAGTTTGAGCCACAGGTGAGGAGGTTTCAGTATTCTGCTGAGTGGTTGATTTCTACAATAAAATCTACTTTTATGAACGTGAAAGCTTTGATTAGAGTGGAAGCACATCAGTGGTTTCCCCAGTTTCACTCTGACACTCTCTAAGAAAGCACTTACGGTTCTCTTTTTGTAGAAAATGCTGATCTAGTTTAGCATCAGTTAAAAACTTATCACAATCGATTACAGTAATTTTTCTATTTCTTATTTTTAAAAAGGAGGAAATGAGTCCCAGTAAAGCAGAAGTGATTATGTGTGCGTTCATGGTCGGGCAACTCTGCATGGTGAAGTCTCACTGTTCAGCTCTTCCTCTGTGTAGGACCCCGGAGGAGGAGGGACTCCAGTAAATGAGCGTTGATTGAGTAAATAAGTATTTCTAAATGAATCTGCCTCGATGAATAGCTTTAGATGTATCTGGCTTATTGGTGCCACATCAATGTGGTAGTGATACAGATCAGCAACTCTGTAAATCATACAAAACCAGTCAACCAGTGCACCTGAAACATATTAATCACTGTATTACTTTTCCATTTGGAGGCTATACCCTTCTTGTGTCATTAAATCCGGGTGCTGACTTCTTTGTTGTTTTGTCAGGCAGTCATGAGCACCATGCGTCTCTCTGTTTTAAATGATATCGAGCAGATTATTGATTGAATTCAAGCAATAAATTAAATTTTTTTTGGACTCTGGATCGTCGGTGAAAACAAGTTTGATATGTTTTTCAGAAATAAAACAGAAATGACCTTTAGCCAAAGGAACACAAACCCCAAAAAGGTCAAAACAAGGGCTGTGCAACGATTAAAAAATGTTTAATGTAATTAATCACATGATTTCCCTGAATAATCACGATTAATCGCATTTGTACGCAAAATCCAAAAATGAATCCAAAAGTAGTGTATGGCCTTTAGCATTTACTTTTATTTTAAATGTGCTGCCATATGAATGAAAGTGCCATAACATTTGTTGTGCAAACACACTTTTAACATCAGCATCTTTCTGTAGTTTTTATGTAGAAGCCTCGCTCCACTGTCTGTTTCCTTGAATGACTTGCTGCTATCAGTTGTGTGTTTTGCCTTTAAGTGATATTTTAGACTGGAACTACTACGCTGAGAAGACAATTCAACTTGGCAGTGTTTACAGATGACTTTCCTTACATTGTGTCTTAGATTAATTGGCCCGGGCGCAACTGACGGCCAACAAGGATTTGCATTGGAAAACAAAATAATCTGACGGTTTGATCGTTAATTCAAATTGCAGTTAGCGACTTTTGATTTTAAAAGTAGATTGCATGGTGCAAATTGTACTCGAGTATGAGTAAAATTACATAATTGAAAAAAATACACATAAAAGTACCCAAAAATCTACTTAATTACAGTAGCTTGAGTATTTGTAATTCGTTACTTCCACCCCTGACAAATGCAACAGCAAGGCAGTAGAGGGGTGATGTGAAACCCACCGCCTGCCCTGGAAAGTAGGCTACTGAAAGCATTCTTACATCATTAAAAGTGACAGAGAGCCGAGCAACTATGTGAGGGGAAGAAAATACATTTTAAAGCAGCACTAGAGAAGTTTGTGAACCGTAAAACTATGTGCTTCTGACCGCTCTTATGCCCATTTAGGGGGGTGGGAGTGCCCTGGAGCGCCCGGGGGCTCAGATACCGCAGCTCACAACTTTGGTTTCCAGCTCTGCACCACATCGTTTTGCTTTACAGACACTTGACATTTTTGTGGGCTTTGTGGCCTCTTCGATGTAACAAATAAGTGTGTATGGCTGTACATGTTCAGGGTTTGTTTTATGACAGTGGTGTTGCATCCCACAACTGTAGGGGGAGCTAAAGAGCAAAATAATTGCAATCATTGAGCAGACGCTTTTATTCAAAGCGACTTAGAAGTGAGGAACATACTGTAGAGTGATGTGGGGTTCAGAATCTTGCCCTAGGACACTATCACATATTAGCTGGTCAGGTTTGGGTCGATCCGGCAACCTTCCAGCTGCACCTCCTGAACTACCCCCACCTTTTAATTAATACTTTAACCCTCCTGTTGTCTTTGCGGGTCAAAAGTGAGCCACTACCATGTTTAGCTGTAGAAAAAATACCATAAACTATCTTTTTCCAACTTGAAATGTTATAACTTTTCCTAAAGGGACCCCATCATTAGAAAAAGTCATACTTTATTTTTGTTTGTTTCCATGTGGGCTGTACACCACTAGGGTACAAAGATTGTCTTATGGGTCATTTTTGACCCGTGAATTATAAAAACATTTGAACACCAGAGAAAAGTTCACTTTTTTTTTCCCTTTCAATATAATTAATTCAGAAGTAATTACTTCACATTTATATAATAGCAATAATAAACCTTTATTATGTCAAAGAAAACTGAGAAAACGAGAAAACTGTTGGTCCAACTGACAGTTTTCAGTTGTAATCCTGAAAACTGGTGATTGTCTTTTTGTATTGTGTAACAAAAAATACATGATAAAGAATGTATTGCATTGAGTTGAATTGATAAATAACAGGTGGTTTAATCATACAAAATAGATTTTGGATTTGAAATTCAATTCAGTTGCTTTATTTCGGGGCTTTAGGGCGGGTCATTTTTGACCCGTAGGACAAAGGGAGTAAACACAATGTTAAGACCACATAAAGGGTTAAACCACATACTGAAGTCTGTTGGTCATGTGATCAATTCTAAGACTATATCACTGATTTCTCCTTCTGCTTCCTAAACAGTTAACCTACCCAGGAGCTGATGGCAACATGAGTCCCTTCCTGCCAGGCCCCCTGGACCAGAACGTGGTGGAGAGCCAGGCGGTGAAGCCCGACTATAGTAACAGCAACTACTCTCGCGGCCACTTGAACCCCAGCCTTCACCACCAGACCCACGAGACCCGCTCCTCCACCTTCACCCTCACAAACGTGGTTCCCCAGAAAGCGGGATCTAACGACGGGCCCTGGGAAACCCTGGAGCAGACCGTCAACAAGACCATAGCGGCCTACTGTCTCGGAGAAGCCTACATAGTGACTGGCATCATCCCATACCGCAACAACGAGCCCTGGCTCAAGAATCATCGGGTAGCCGTGCCGGAGTATATCTGGTCCGCGTACTGCTGCCCGAAGTACAACCGCAGTCTGCCTGAAAAACTGAAAGATACCTTTCCCACATTTGCCGCCATTGGGCGCAACGACCCCAACAGCACGGAGGAGATTGTGCCCATTGACAGGACGGCCAAGCAACAGTTCAGGGGATACGATGTGAGACACATGCCTCTGGAAACACTTGAGATGTACCTGAAGGACAGGTTCAGCACTGTGGTCGGGGTTTTTTATGAGCAGTGCACCGGGTCACAAAACTGACGGGTTTCATGCTGCATTCATTTCATTCAGAACCTTTTCAACACATCTATGAGTACAGTGAGAACACACGTCATAGTTTTGTCTTTAACTTAAAAAAAGGACTCATTAAAATGTCACTACAGCAATGATTCGTACGAAAGAAGCGGCTCGATTACGGTGGGACTGGATCTGAACCGTCCTGGACTTAAATAAAAAGACTGACTAACACAAACTGGAAGTCCAGTTGGGAACAGACCAAGTGTCCCGTATTGGAATAACGGACCCTGGCAGGAACCCCCCCAAACTGAAAACACAAACCCCAACTGGAGCTGACTCAAACTCAAAGAGACGACCAACTCCAACTAGAATAAAACACACTGATTGTATGTCTGGAGCAGCTGGACCTCATTAATGCTTTGGACCACACTGAGGGATATGAGATTTAACTCAGCCAGGTGCTAGAAGGTCAAAGAGACCCTTAAAGAAACCATAAAAACCTGAAGATAGACGCGTTATTTCGCACGTACGTCTTGGTTATAAACACAAACTGGCTTCTTTGTTCTTTGTCTCACACCTTTGACATGCAAGCTGTACGATCCTGTGCGTAGTATCAAAGGATATTCTCCATTAAAGATGACTGTTTCCAGCCTTGTTGATAAGAAAAAACGTTCCTGACACAAACAAACTGGAATAGATCAGGAGACCCAGATTAGAATAACAGAGTCAGACGATACCAACTTTATTTATAAAGCACTTTATACACCCACAGGACCAAAGTGCTATACACAATCATAAAATACAATACAATACAATACAATCATAAAATACAAAGGTCAAGTATAAAAGCAGTACTAAAGTAATCAAAATATAAACACAATAAAACAAAGTCAAACATCTCAGATTGTGCCAAAGGCCAAAGAAAAAAGATGGGTCTTAAGAAGGGATTTAAAAACACAAAATAAGAATAACAGAGTCAGACCGGAACAGATTGACCCAAACTGGAATAACTAATACAGGGCTTAACAAATACCCTGATTGTCTCAAAATCAGTCCATCTGCCTCTGATCAAGGTGCATCCGTCCATTTTCTATACTCGGGAAAAGAGAAATACTATATTAGAGAATTAAAACAGCTTTTAAACAAAATATAAAATGTAAACTAAAACCTTTGGACATGCCAATCAGGTCATTTTGAATGGGTATGTATAAGTGCAAGCCCTTGGACTGGTGGTATATTTACTCTTATTAGAAGTTTTCCTGATGGACTCTTTGCCTCCAGTCTTTAGGTTGAGACAAACCTAATCGGCTGCTGCCTGTAGGTTATTTCTCCAAAAATAAAAACAAAGAAAAACATCTCACCTTAGTGAGGCAGAAGAAGTATAAACAGATGTAGGACAACAATGAAAGACTTGTCTGTGCATGCAGTAAAGTCTTAAGACCACCAGGGGGTGTCGTTGTGCAACACGTGTAGATGGTGGATGCTGCAGCTTGTTGGCTCCACAACTAAGTAAGTTTTACCTTTTTAGCATTCAAACAAATGCCAGATTGTGTAATCTTCTAAAGTTGCTTTCTTTTATTTAAATGTATCTGTTAAAGTTAGAGATCATTTTAGTGGATTAGCTTTATGTTTAAAGATGAACTAACTAATTTGTTTTATATTCTGGTGTTTGGTAGAAATGTTCAGATAACGCTTTGAAAAATTAATTTCTACATTCACAATCATTTTAAACTAAAGGATTAGAAGCACTGTAAAACAAATATACAATAATATAATATATTAAAACTGTTGTTTTTGTATTCTTAATATGCATAATGTAGTTTGGGTATACAGCTTTCCCCTGAACCCCACTCAAGAATAGACACATAAATCTGAGTAAAGTAAAGCTTAATGATGCCCAAAAGGAAAAAATAGAGCTATGATGACAAATTGTGTCTTCTTTTGTTTCGATTTTTACTACTTTACCAATTATTTGTGACAGTTGGAGCAACTTTTAAGTATCTACAGGGTCGAAAAGCCTAAAAATGGTGGAAAAAAACCTGTTAAATCTGTAACCCCAGAAGTTTCACCCTCTCTTTTATTAAAAAAAAAGCCTAAAAGTATCTGATTTTAAAAAGGTGGAAAAGGTTTGCAACAAGGTGATGAAGCAAGGAGAGTATTTGACTCCTGCTTTAACCTCCTTGCACAGGTTCTCAATATGTTTTCGAATTGTTTTTAAGATGCTACGTGGATTTTCATCCTCTTATTTATCACGCAGACTAAGATCCTCCATCAGAGGGCTTTTATTTGTTTATTCGACTCTGGTTTAAAGTGCAGGGATGATAGAAGATTTAAGCCCCTAAAATCTGGAATGAGCTGCCAGTGTCTTCTTTTAAAAATCCTACTTTTATCAAACACTTTCCTGATTCATCTCGGGTTTTTTGATTGATGATTTGGTCATTTAACGGCTTGTTTTATGGTGTTTTTACCAGTTTTATTTCCATTTTCAGGCACTTTGTAACATTCGTCTGGAAACGTGCTACATGAATAATGTTTATTTGTGTTGTTATCATTATTATAAACAACATAAAGAGTTAGAAGCTGCTCTTTGCAGAGCACAGACTCTGTTTACTCTATGTTTTCTGAGGCTTTTCAGATGATGTGTAAGTTGAGTTGATGTCATTTAAAGCTACACCGCAGCACGCTGCTGGATTTCTTGGACTGAACTACGTTCCACCAACTTGAAAGTTATGTTTTATGCTTCGAATAGAAAAGGAATAAACAGCAGAAACCACTCATGAAGACGAACGTTAACTTGGTAAACTTCCCTGTAGTTGTTTTGGTTTGTAATGATCACAAAGACATATTTTTTTTTCTACTCTTTATGGATTTATTGCATGAGCAGGTGTTACAGTTGCACATCCAGCAGATCTAACATTGCACAACAGAGGGCTTATTTCTTATTTTGATTTAAAAAAAAAAAAAAAAAGAGCCAATCAGCTCAGTGAGATTGTTGCAGCCTGGGAGAGAAGAGCTTGTCCCACAGCTCCACCTTCAGGATGGCCCGGCCCGTCGGTGACATGGTTGCCTTGACGTCCAGGCTGCTGCCCTCGAAGGTGAGGCCGCAGCCTTTGGCCTCCTCCCGCACAAAGCCCTGCTGCTCCTTGTTGTAATACATCTCTTCGTACAGCTTCTTGTTGACCTCTTTGCCCTGGTGGAAGATTCCCAGGGCCAGCCAGTTCTTGTACATGTTGTAGTCGTAGGGCACGGAGAACATGATGGCCACTGTCTCTTTAACGGTGTTGCTCTGCCTCTCGAACAGGTCGTAGGTCAGGACGCCCACCGCGCCCGTGGCTTTGGCGGTGTTCTTGCTGAAGTTGCACACTTCAGTCTTCAGTGGGCGCACGGTGGGCTGAGGGGGGCTGCGGCAGCTGCCGCTGTCCAGGAAAACCCTTATTTTTAAAAGAAAAGATTCAGATATTCAGGCTGCTCTTTCTGCCCCAGTTTCTACACACAGAGACATCTCAACCTTCAATCATTTTGCACTCACTTGGGGTTAATCAGGCAGTAGTTGTTGGTGAGGTTGGTGATCTCGATGGTGACATTTCTTCGGCTTGTCTGGGTTGCAGCCAAAGCCTCCGCTGTTTCACTCATTGTGTCGTCTGTAGAGGTTTTAGAGGTTTAACTGCGGGTGAAAGAGACAGAAAATCAATCTGCTGCTCCGAAAAATCAACTCTCACACTGGAAAAAATGCCCCTCCAAAAATAGGTAAGAAAAACAACAAATTCGAAACGTTTTTGCTTGAAATAAGCAAAAAAAATCTGCCTATGGAACTAGTGAAAATCGGCTTGTCAAGATTTCTGTAAATAAAATGTGATATTTAGGACTTTTGAGATAAAAGCGATCTTGAAATTAGCTTAAAAACCTCTTCAAATGAAAAAAAAAAAGCTTGTTTCATTTGAAATATGACTCAAAACAATTTATTTTCAAGACTTTTTCACTTAACAAGATATTCAAGATGTATTGTATTAAAACAAGTCCCTATATCTGGCTGAAATAGTGCTTGTTAGGCAGTTGTGTCTCATATTAAGTGTAATGAGATACTCAGTGAGACAAATATACTTGGTAAGATTTAGATTTTTTCCAGTGAGAGTAGGAAAACGCAGCTTACCTGTCCGGATCACAGGTGAGTCGCTGGCTGGAGCAGTGACGGATCTGAAACACTGGTTCCGCCTTCAGGTGAGCCTCACGGGGGAATGTGGCACCCAAAGGTGTCTCCACCCACAGCACACACCTGCAGCCTGTCCCTGCCCATCTTAAAATCTGCGTCTGCTCAGACGAGTGTGCTGAGGCGGGGAGACCGAGGGTGTGACCAACAATAACAGCAACGGTGGCTTTTCTTGTTCTCTGTTTTTTTTGCAGAGCTACAAGCCAGTTTGTTGAGGTTTCAGAGCGATTGTCTCATACCTCAAACTTTCCTTTAACCACAAACCACACCTTTGGTCCCAGTATCTGTGAATTCTCTGTGAAACCTCTGCAAAGCATGTTCATACGTGTTTAAATTTACAAAGCAAAGCAATGCGATAAATACTTACACCATCGTTTAATCGTTTGAACCTTTGTTTAACAGACTTAATCCCTTCAGTCACCAGCTTCCTTATATTTAGAAAATATAACAAATGTTACGTTTGATGCGAGCAGCACTAAAAAGGTTCCTGAGTGTTAGATCGATTCTTTCATTGGAAGTTATAGAAGAAGCCGGAGTAATCTCAAGTTAAATGAAGTCTTTATTTGTGGTAACAAATGGAGTAAATCAGCGCTGGACCCAGTATGTAAGACCTCTTGCAGCCCCGATTTCCAGTAACATTTTGTATTTATATACCTCATTGTTTCACATAGGTTGGACTCATTGTCGACCAAATATGATTTGACATGAGTAGGTTCAACATGCTTCGTCATATTCTCTGAGTAAGCCGAATAATCTGTGTGTGAATCTTGCACCTGCTTTCCCAGGATAATTGTTTTGTCTCACTATGCCTGGATCACTTAAGGTCATCCATCGTGGAAAAGTACAGCATTTAACAAAGCCAATTTTAAAACTGAGCAACAGTTCTCCAGCTTTCTGAAGGTTTTTCTTTAAACATTTTCTGCTTTTTCACTCATTTTCAGTCCAGTCCTCGTATCTGAGCATTTTCAAGCATTAAAAAAGGCTCCTAACTCAAGGGATGAACCAGTGTTGTGTCCAACTTAGCAAAGAAGCCATTTTAAACTGGATCTTTAGGCACTTTGTTCCCAGCAGCCTGTCACAGAGACACATAATTTGTTTCCATTTCTTTAGCTGCATCTGTGAAAAACAGCTTCATAGTTTCAACTTTATTGTACATTTACGTTTAAAACTGCTTTCAGTTACCAAAAGAGTCAAATTAATATAAGAAATTCTGTTTAAAAAAAATCCTAATCCCAAAATAATGAACGCTATCACATCTAAAAGTAGAAAAGTAGGAAAAAAACAGACAATAATAAGAATTATATTTAATTCAACATCAAGAAAAAGTAAATAAGATTCAATTTAAAGCTTAAAAAGGGAATATAAGATATAATCTAATGACTAATTATGGAACAATTAATATAAATTACATGATTAAACTGTTTTATGCCACCAGAAATGAATAATCTAGAAGCTCTTTGTGGGTTTTAGACTGGAATTAAGATTTGTTCCCATTTCTTTAGTTGCATGTGTGAAAAACAGCAAAGATAACACAGTGTGACAGACAGAAAACAGGATTTCTGCAGCAACAAGGTGATTCCCAAAGAGCTGTTAGCTGAAAACTTGGCATATCTCAGCATGGTGTGCAGTGTGTCCTTAAAACATTTGAGGAAACTGGACAAGTGGAGGACAGAAGAAGAAGTGTCAGGCCTAAAGAACTATCTACAGCAGATGAACAGGATCTGAAAGTGATGTCCTTAAGAAAGAGGAAAACATCCAGCAAAGACCTGACACAGGAGCTGAGAGATGCATCTGGACCTTCAGCTGATCCATCTGCTGTTGGCCCAAGCCTCATCAGAAATGGGCTCCATGGAAGGGTGGCTGTCAGAAGCCGTTCTTAAGGAAGGGAAACAGGGAGAAAAGGCTGAGCTGTGCCAAAGGACACAAGAAGTGGGCTGAAAATCAGTGGCAGCAGGTCTGATGGAGGGATGAATCCTCCCCAGAGCCCGGAGCTCAACATTACTGAAGCAGTGTGGGATCATGTTGGCAGAGAACGGAACAAAAGGCAGCCCACATCCAAAGAAGAGCTTTGGGATGTCCTTCAAGAAGCCTGGAGAACTATTCCTGAAGACTCCTTAAAGAAAGGACAGAAAGCTGTCTGAGAGGGTTCAGGCTGTGCTGGAGGAGAAAGCAGCTCAGAGCAGCACTGGAAAAAATGCCCCTCCAAAAATAAGTAAGAATAAACAACAAATAAAAGATGTTTTTGCTTTAAATAAGAAAAAAATCTGCCAGTGGAACTAGTGAAAATCGGCTTGTCAAGATATCTTCACGTAAAATGTGACATTTGGGACTTTTGAGATAAAAGTGATCTTGAAATTAGCTTAAAAACCTCTTCAAATGTAAAAAAAAAAGCTTGTTTCGTGTGATATGTGACTCAAAACAATTTGTTTTCAAGACTTTTTCATTTAACAAGATATTCCAGATGTTTCACTGGGTGTCCCTCAGGGGTCAGTCTTGGGTCCACTTCTGTTCATCATCTACCTTCTCCCCCTGGGCACACTCCTCCGTCACCATGGAGTCCATTTTCACTGTTACGCTGACGACACACAGGTCTACATCTCCTCCAAACCCACCGCCGCCATCTCTCCCCCCTCCCTCATCATCTGCCTTGAAGACATCCGGAGCTGGATGAGCAGGAACTTCCTGAAACTTAACAGCAACAAAACCGAGGCCCTGCTCATCGGCTCCAAATCCATCCTCACCAAATCACATCACAACCCAGTTCCACCCATCATCATCGACGGATTTCCTGTACCCTTTTCACCCCAAGTCAAGAGCCTCGGCGTTATTCTGGACAGCACCCTTTCATTTGCACCCCACATTCAAAATATCACCCGAACCGCATTCTTCCACCTCCGCAACATCTCCAGACTCCGCCCATCACTGACCCAATCCAGCACTGAAATCCTGGCTCATTCATTTGTCACATCATCCAGAATTCAGCCGCCCGGATCATCACCGGTACCAAATCTTCAGACCACATCACCCCTGTTCTCATCCAACTTCACTGGCTCCCAGTACAATACCCCATTCATTACAAAAATCTTCTCCTCACCTATAAAGCTCTCCACAACCCAGCCCCCACCTACCTCAGCGACCTCCTTCACCAACACACTCCCTCCCGCACCCTCCGCTCAACCTCTGCTGGACTGCTAACCATCCCCACGCCACGCCTCAGCACCATGGGTGACCGAGCCTTCAGCTGCTCAGCACCCAGGCTCTGGACCTCCCCCCCCCCGCCCCCCACTCATAAGACACTCAGACTCCATCACATCATTCAAATCCAAACTTAAAACTCACCTATTCAAACTGGCATACTCCCTATAACTGGACTCCGTGCACTTCTGTTTTTTTGTTGTCTCTTGTTTTTATGCTTTTATTATTTTTCTTAATGCTCTCAAATTTTAATTTAAGGTGACCTTGGGTGACCTGAAAGGCGCCTCGAAATAAAATGTATAATTATCGTCTTCAAACAAGTCCCTATATCTGGCTGAAATAGTACTTGTTAGGCAGTTGTGTCTTATATTAAGTGTAATGAGATATTTTGACTAGAAATGAGACAAATATACTTGGTAAGACTTTGATTTTTTCCAGTGAGATATTCACTGTAAAGCTGCTCAGAACTGAATAATAACTGTTTTTTTTTTTAATCTTGTTTCCATTCATGTTTGGGCAGGTCTCAGTAAACCCCTGCACCCATTTCCTGTTGGGTGTGGCTCAGACTTTTGCACAATACTGCAAACATTTGTGCTCACGTGTGTTTTAAACATCAAACAAAGAAGCATCAAAGACAAAAAGCTGAATTAAATTGTTTTTTATTCATTTAAAAGCACCCAGAGTGACAACAGTCCTCATTCAGGATCATTTCATTTCATTCTGGACATTCTGCTCATCTGCCCATCTTGTCGTACAGCTCCAGCTTGATGATGGCTTTGCCCTCGTCGGACATGGAGCTCCTCACGTCCAGCGCGCGCCCCTGGTACGCCACCCCCGAGCCGTCGGCCTCGTGCCGCACAAAGTTGGTGAAATCTTTGCCCTTGTACATGTGGTCGAACAGCTTGGCGTCGCAGGCGCGCGTGTGCTCGAAGATGCCCACGCCCAGCCAGTTCTTGTAGAAGTTGTAGTCGAAGGGCACGGAGAACATGACGGCCATCACCTCGTTGCAGTGCCGCTGCTGCATGTTGAACAGCTCGTAGGTCAGGACGCCCACGGCGCCCGAGGCCGTGTTGTCGTCCTTGATGAAAGAGCACACCTCGGTTCTGTTGGTGCGCACGGTGGGCTGTGGAGGGCTGAAGGGGAAGCCGCTCTCCATGTGAACCCTGAGAGGAAGCAGGGGGGTTAAACGATGTTTTCAAGGAACTGTACTTTAAAAATGTTGTTTTTTTGCTTGGTTAAGGTGAGGTATTAAACATGAGATACACACCAGACACATAGCTGCAAAATAAATGGACAAATTAATCATTCTTCTTCTTCTTAAACAGAACGAATGCCTAGTTTTCTGTTCTGTGACCTCAAACTGATGCAAACTAACTTAAAACAGGTTTTGATCTCCTCGTCTGTCTGTGACTGAGGCGTCATTTTGTGTCTTACTGAAGATTTAGTGTATTTAAGTTTATTTTCTTATTATTTTGTATCTTTCACTGGTTATAAGTGTTTCCATTCAGTTGTTTTTTTTCTCTTTCAGTTATTTTGTCTCTATTTTTGTGGATTTTGTGGAATATTCTTGCTTCTTTGGTCTTTGTGCAAATATTTTTCAGTGGTTTTGTGAGTCCACCTGACTGTTTTCCATCTTTTTGTACGTGCTCGCATCCCTTTGATTATTTTGTGTCTCTTTTTGGTTGTTATAAATTCATCTTATCTTGATTTTGTGGCTTTTGTAATTAGTTTTTGTCTCCTATCGGTTATTTTTGCAAATGTCTCTGATGACTTAGCGTTTCTTTCCCTTATTTTCTGTGTCTTTTTGAGTATTTTTGTTTGTCATGTAGTTGTTTGCGTCTCTTTTAAGTTAGTTTGCATCAGTTTGAGGTCACAGAACAGAAAACTAGGCATTCGTTCTGTTTAAGAAGATGAAGAATGATTTATTCATCCATTTATTTTGCAGCTATGTGTCTGCTTTGTATCTCATGTTTAACCTTTGTGTGGTCTTAACATTGTGTTTACTCCCCTTTGTCCTACGGGTCAGAAATGACCCGCCCTACCAAAGGCCCAAAATAAAGCAACTTAATTGAATTTTAAATCCAAAATCTATTTTGTATGATGAAACCACCTGTTATTTATCTGTTCAACTCAATGCAATACATTCTTTATCATGTATTTTTTGTTACACAATACAAAAAGACAATCACCAGTTTTCAGGATTACAACTGAAAACTGTCAGTTGGACCAACAGTTTTCTTGTTTTCTCAGTTTTCTTTGACATAATAAAGGTTTATTATTGCTATTATATAAATGTGAAGTAATTACTTCTGAATTAATTATATTCAAAGGGGAAAAAACAGTGAACTTTTCTCTAGTGTTTAAATGTTTTTATAATTCACGGGTCAAAAATGACCCATAAGACAATCTTTGTACCCTAGTGGTGTACAGCCCACATGGAAACATAAACAGAAATAAAGTCTGACTTTTTCTAATGATGGGGTCCCTTTAGGAAAAGTCATAACATTTCAAGTTGGAAAAAGATAGTTTAAGGTATTTTTCTACAGCTAAACATGGTAGTGGGTTAACTGCTTTTTATCGGCTGATTAATCTCAGACATAAAATCAGATAAATCAGCTTTTTCTCTCTTACTTTGGGTTGACGAGGCAGTAGGTGCTGCTGACGTTGGTGATCTCGATGGTGCAGTTGCGGTTGGTGGTGAGGGTGACGGAGTGGGACTCTGCGGTCTCAGGCATGGTGGCGGCTGCTGGTGGCGGTAAAGAAAAGAGACGCCAACGGTGTCAGAAGAGCAAAGAAATACACACAAACTGCACGGATAACTCAAACAAGAGCACTTACTTCAGGGAATGTTGTGCACAAAGGATGGCAGAAAGTCCTCTGAAAACAGGTTCAGAGACGAGTCTGAAGTCACACCCTCACAGCAGCAGGTGGGTGCGCTCCTGTGATGTCACACCCACGCCGTGTAATCTGTCACTTTATATTTAAGCAGAAACATTTGGCGTGAAGCAACTCTGAAAGCATCTGAAAGTCTGACAGAGCAAAGAGCCGCGCCTCAAACGTCAAATGAGTTGTTTAAGGTGAAGTGTTCAGACTGGTTCAACTGAAAAAAAACATCCTAGCTTTGGATAAACACTGCTTTCTCACACAGACAGCGCACCTTTTCATTGCTGCTGTCACTGTCATGAATCACAGCTTTTCTCTAAGCTTTGGAAATGTGTGAGCTGTTTGCTGTGTGTGGGTGCAGCCTGTCCCGGCCCGCCAGGAGCCCGAGAGCTCGAAAAGCCCTCCGTCCAACATGCAACACACACTGAAAAAAATAACTCCCAACATTTACTTAAAAAAAAACCTTTATGTAAGTATTTGCACATTTAAGTAAGATTTAATGCTGCAATACCAACTAAATTGTACTTACCATAAAACATAACAGTTGTGAAGATAACAAGTAACATTTACTTAACTACATCTAAGTTTTAAGTTATATTTATTTAAACAAATTAAGTAAAATCTACTTGTTTTTCATAGGTAAAACTTACTCGTATCCCATAATTCTTGTGTTACGTTAATAAAATGTTTAATTTTACTTAAGAAGCTCTAGTTCTTACTGATTCTTAAAAATACAAGGTAGAAATGATGACTAATAGAGTTTACTTCACTAAAAGATCACTTTTTTCAGTGCAACACAACTGAAATGATAAGAAAAAGCTGTGCAACCGCAAAAAAAGGAGCACAAAATGCTTTCAGAATAATGCAAATCGACCCCAAACAATGCAAGACACACAATAAATACACCGACTCACTAAAACAGCGAAATAAAAAGATATTAAACATTCAAACTGAACCCAAAGAGACACAATATCAGAGCAGAAATAATCACAATGCAATGAAAACTGCTCCAAAAAAACAATGCAGTGACCAAAAAGACGGGAAATAAAACTGTAGAGACACACAATGACCACAGAAACTCTTTAATATCACTGCAGGGGGGCCTGGAGCCCACGTTGGAGGCCCCTGGACTTATTCAACAGATGCTTTCTCATGACTGTGATTAGTGATTCATTCAACCGTCCTGCACGCTCGACTGACAAGAACAACATCTGGTGACGCGCAGCAGCACAGCAGAACCAGACACGTCCAACTGCGTCTTCTGGAAGTTAAGTTTATATTCAAATGAAGACTAACAGGGAACAGAAAC
Organism: Odontesthes bonariensis; assembly: GCF_027942865.1. Classification (NCBI taxonomy): domain Eukaryota; kingdom Metazoa; phylum Chordata; class Actinopteri; order Atheriniformes; family Atherinopsidae; genus Odontesthes; species Odontesthes bonariensis. The sequence goes on along the minus strand of NC_134528.1, from coordinate 5,107,992 downwards.
CACCTTTTAGAGGAAATATCAAACTGCCTGTGCTGTTAAAGCCAAAATAAGATGCAAAGCGGGAAGAAAATGTGCCGTAAAACTTCAAAAACTAAGTCTAAACCTGATCTTTATTGATGCTTTTAGGTTCCAGTCCCTCATTAGTTTAGTTTATTCTGAAAGCGCTTTAATTGCATGTTTCATCAACCTGTTACAGCCGCTGTAACTTCTGAAAGTCACCTGATGCTGCGCTTTCATCGTCTTTAACACCTCAGCACCATCTAGGGCTCAAATCAAAGAGGAAAGACGAGTTCTTTAATAACCACTTTGACTGTGTCAGCTGAACTTTATGCTATAATTCTGTGATTATCTCATGCATTATGTTTCCTTTGCATACTCCCACCTATTCCCCTATTTTATTTACATTCTATTTTTTTTAAATACATTTTTCTGTGTGTTTTGGTCTTTTATAGACGTATGAATTCTGAATTATTCTCCCCAACTGTATTTATTTCCGTTTCATTTATACATTTCTGCATTTATTTTTGCTTTATTATTCAAATGATTCTAAGTGCAGGTAATACGGGGATCGACAAAAGGAATTATTGATACAGCTGTAAATTTAAGTGAAAATGTCAATTCAATTGTATTTGTTTAGCACCAAATCACAGCAAACGTCATCTCAAGGCACTTCAATGATACAGTCCAATTCATTGTAATCATAATCCAATTAAATCCAGTTGATTAAATAAAAAAACCGAAACAATCTCCCATCCTGAGCGTGCACGAGGTGACTGTATAGAGAATTACTCAAACCCTTTTAACAGGAAGAAACCTCCATCAGAACCACATGCACATCTGTGATGAGAATCTCCCGTTCCACCACCTCCCAAAGCTGCTCTGTAGGATCTGAGATCTGACTGTGGAGGCTGTTGGAGTGCAGGGAACTCATTGTGATGTTCAGTAAATGTAAAATAACATTATTTAATTTCCCTTTTTGAGAATACAGTCGAAATATGAATAATAGGACTGTGTGCAGGTGTAACTGTGGATATCCTGAAGAGCTGTGGCCATACCATCCAAGTTTCTGTGGTTTCTCCTTCTGAACAGATCGAAGTTTTAGCACAGTCTCTTTAAAGTAAATATACTTATTACCACATTGTGTTTAAATAAAAAAAAGGTTTGATTTAATCTTAATTATTCAACTTTAATTATTCAAAGTATTTTGACTTTATTCTTGAAGTATTTTGACTTTATTCTTGAAGTATTTTAACTTTTTTATTTAAGTATTTTGACTTTATTCTCGACATTTGAAATGGAAAGTGGGAAAAAAAGTTCTTCCTCTATTTTTTTCTTCAATTACACTAATATTCCTTCATAATTTTGTACAGGAAGTCAAGGAAAGCAGTTTAGAAAAAGATGATTTTTCTTATTAGACTGGACTGGATGTTGTAGTTGTAATGACGTCCAGCAGGTGGCAGCAGCGCAACACGGAACCCACAGGTGTGTCCGTGGAGATGCCTGACCAAAAAACACTTTTTTTTATTCACAAACAGAGCGTCAGGGCCCTGTTTGAGTGTATCCAGCTGCTATGATAAACTAATAGATGCAGTCTGAGAGGAATATAAGCGGCTGCGTTGTGCTGTGATCGGTCTGTGCAGGCCCGGTTCGTCTCAGACGAGCCTCCATTTATTTGTAAAGAAGAGAAAAAGTGACCATGAACGAAGTGGATTATCTTAAACTGAACAACACTGACAGTCGGACTTTACGAGACAAACGGGAGCCTAAAACCATCGGAGTTCATCACCCGCAGGATGATGTTATAAACCAAACAGCAGGTGAGAATAATCCCAGATTTAATGTTTCTGTTGGAGGCTAACTGGTAGCTTGTTGTAGCCGCGGCTGGAATCATCACTAAGTTAAAAACAGAGCTTCTTGTTTTCTGTTAAAATGAGTGTGTTTGTTGGTAAATTACATTTAAGGGCTCTCATGGTGCAAGTTTGGACTGATATTACATCTGTTGGGGGGGTGGAGACCCTCAGCCCCACCCAATTCTATCATTTAGTTCTGATTATTTAAAAAAAAAAAACAGTTGAGTTTTACCTTATATTAATAATAACTATCCAGGAATTAGATGCTAAAACAGCTAATGCATTTTTGAAAATGTCTAATCCTTATTTTATTTATCCTCCACTATCCTTGGTATCGTCTCCACTGCAAATTCCTTTAATAGACCTTCAGCCTCCTCCTTTTCTGGGGGGAAATCTCATTTCCTTCAGGCGGTTTCCTACAGTTCACTCACAAACATTGACTCCTGTTTCTACGTTTTCTATTTTCAGACTTATTTCTCTGAGTTTTCTGTCCTGACTCTTTGATCTGTATGTTTCCCTTTTGCAACCTTCACATTTTCCTTGTACTTGCTCCAAAGTTAAGACACAGCTGACCGGGAACAACCACCATCTTTTACTATAACCTGAGCTGAATTACCTTCTTGAAGGAGTTTTCTAATCCTTTCCATTGTTTCCACTGACGGCTCTCTTGTTGTGGTCGTGTTTACTGTCATCCAGCTGGAAAAACTCTCTTTTAAATGCAGGTATTAGTTTCAGAAATGGAAATTTCAAACGGATTCTGTTATGTTTCTCATTTAAAAGAAAATGCCAGAAATCCCAGCAATTTTCTTTTGTTCTTTGACGTGTTAAAAAGTCAGACTGTTCAGCTATTTTGTGTCATAACAGCTGATTGAAACTCCTCTAAGATGATGATTTCCTCGTGTTTGCCAGGGGTCGTTGTTACCGAAGCCTATCTTCATGGATCTCCCAGCTTTTGTCACAAGGCAAACTTTTTATGAAATCAAGAGTGAAAAATAAACTTTATCTCATGTTGGGAAACTATTTTTTTCCGGCAGATTAATAGAAAAGTAAATGGTTACTAAATAAGCTAAAAATAATCCAACATAACAGAGAAGTTGGCATAAAATGACTCAAAAATCATGAAATAGCTCATTATACAAACTGAGCAGAAGTCTTCAAAGCAAGACTAATTCCAAGGCAATTTGTTGGAAAATATCCAATTAAATCTCTGTACAATAGCTTGTTTGTAACATGTTCTTGTGATATAACCATCCCTTTGAAACAAAGAGATATTTGATCTGAATTTGGTGGGCATGTGATTGCATCCTTTTCATGAACAGGAGCAGAGAGGACGCCGTGCAGAGGAGATGAGGAGGGTGACAGATGAAAGAAGAGGAAGGTATCAGATAGATAAGACACGGAGTTAAGACACTTTGTTTTAGTTTGAATTGTTGGCAGCATACAGTGTAACATGATTTAATCAATGGAAAAGACTTTGAGCCTGTAAACGGATTAATTCAACTCTTCATTTTGATTTTGAGAGGACGGACGGTCTGAAATGTTGATTTATTGTTTTCTTTTTTGAGAACAGCCGACTAACTTCGGTTCTTGTACGTTTTAACGATAGTCAGACACAGGTGTAGATGCTGGTAGTGACACGTCTGCTAATCTCATTGTCATGACGATTGTGTCTTTGGTTTTAGTGCAGAATGGTGTCGCTCCGACTGAGCGACGTTGATCTGTTGTTGTTGTTTGTGAGTCTGTATAAAGTCCCACAGTGAGACCAGTTCCTTTCTATCTGCTGTACATTGAAAACATGAAACAGGGATTTGAGCTTTTATATCCAGGTGTTGACCTCTGGACCCATTAAACCACTGAGGTGGCATCTTTGTGTGAAACAGAAGGGAGCAGATCTGTGTGAACATGTGACTGAGAGAGTTTTGTTGCCCCGGTGTGTCCTGTGACATTAGTTATTCAAACTATAGATTACGCTGAATGTTTTCTGTCACTCAGCGGGTCTACAAGATGACATTAATTCGATTATAGCTATCGTTGGGTTATGCTCCTTATTTATTCTCCTTGGATATATGGCGGTGAATGAATGGGATCAGAGGCACAAAGCGTGTCATACCCCGGTATGATAGGTGGCGCTGTACCCATTCCAACTGTTCCTAATAGAGCCACTTCCTGTTGACCTCTTCACCACCAACAACAACAAACTCAGGCGTTGGAGAAAGATGGAGAACGCAGAGCCAGATGAAGCTACGTCCCTCTACATTTGGTCTGTGATGAGCTGCTTGTTGCACAAACTCGATGCCCAACGGAGCGTTCTCCATCGCGTTGTTTGTTTCTTTCTGACGGCGACTACAACAGGAATATCGTCTCCTTTGACTTCCGGGTCACGACCCCGGGAAAACATCTGGAGCATGCGCAGAACGCAAAGTCTGATTCACCACGAGCTTCAGCGTCTACAAGCAGGTTTAGAGTGACTTTCAACCCAGTTATCTCGGGGTCTGAATCCCATCCAATCCAGTTCTTAGTCAGATTAAGGTGTCTACATGCACTTAATAACTCAGTCTGATTGTAATTTAGCCAATAATCCGGTCCTTTCAGAGCCATGTGACCCCACTGAGTGTCGGCTTTGGGTTTTATCTGTGCATTTATAGTTAGAGGCGCAACCAATGTAGCTTGAAGCTTAGAGAATCTGTAAAATCAATCAGAACTGCTGTATAAACATTGGCAATAGGCAGTATGAACATCTCCTGAAGAAGAAAAAGAAACAAAAACGGGGAACTGAGCAACAGACATTAATTGATAGACTGTGGAAAACTGTAAAGAAAAATCCCCAAAACCTGAAGGCATCATAATCCTCTGTTTGCAGAAGACTTCAGGAACAAAACTAGAGAGACTCCTCCAGAAGACGCCGACAACTTATTAGCTACAAGATGAGGGAGGCTGGTTCTGAGTTTTCTGAACTGTTGAAACCAAAGTGAAGGAAATGCATCTGCTCATTAACTGGATCATGGAAGCTCTTCTGTGAATGAGTGATTTTCAGGCCCAGTTTCTGACTAAAGAAAGATAAAATATGTGAACGACAGCAGCTTTATTGGGAGTTCACTTCCCCTGCACTGTTTTTACGAAAAGATGCAGAAAGATGGAGCATGAACAGAGCACCCAGGTCCCTTTGGGTTTGGTTGAGCTCGGACATGCAGTGATTCAAACCCCAACCACACTAACATGTTCACATGCACTTTAAAGTCCGGTCTGGTCTGACTAACACACCATTTCTCTCTAAACTCATGTAAACATGCTCACTGACCAACAGTTACACCGGTGACATTTTCTCATTCCTTTACGAGCCGAGTTACATCGTGTGAAAGTACAGAGGTGGAACGGGGGGGTTGAAGTTGATCTGCTGCTGATACGCCTCAGGCTGGCAAGGAAGGCAAGACATCTTTATTTATATAGCCAGCACATTTCATACCACAGGCAACTCAATGTGCTTTACATAAAGACAAGGCATTTAAAAGAACAGCATAAAGCAGCAATTTAAAGAGAATAAAAATTAAAACACAATTAAAACCAATCAGAGAAGAGGGGAAAAAGAAAGATATAAACTCAACCATAAGCACACGGAAAGAGAAATGTTTTTAAGCTGGATGTAAAAGTGCTCACAGTTGGGGCTGATTTCAGTTCTGCTGGTAGTTTGTTCCAGTTGTGTGCAGCATAACGGCTAAAAGCTGCTTCACCGGGTCCAGTTTGAACTCTGGGCTCCACTATCTGACCTGAGTCAGCAGATCTCAGAGCTCTGCTGGGTTTATACTCTGCCAGCATGTCATTCATGTATTCTGGACCTAAACCAGTCTGTGATTTGTAGACGAGCAGCAGAACTTTAAAATCTATTCTGTATCTGACCGGGAGCCGATGTAAAGACTTGAGAACTGGGGTGATGGAAGGAAGTAACACAACAGTCCTGCCACCAGGCAGGATCAAACTCCCTAAGCTGAGTGTGAGGACGCATTAACCATGATATGTGTGTGTCTCTGTGTGCTCCCTGCAGATGTCCGGCAGGTGTTGGTGGTTAAAGAAGAAGTTTCAAATGAGTGGACCCCGAGTCTGGACCAGCAGGACCCGGATCCCCTCCACAGAAAGGAAGGACAGCGGAAACTCTGGCCCAGTGAGGAGGGGGAAGCGAGTCGCGGACAGGAGGACGCCGATGCCGGCGAGTTCCCGTTCACTGTGATTGTGAAAAGCGAGGATGATGACGACGAACCCCAGTCCTCACAGCTTCATCAAAGCCAGACTGAAGACAGCAGAGAGGCAGAGTTTCCCAGCCCAGTTAAATGGATAAAAACAGAAACTGATGGAGCGGGCTGTGGAGGACCAGAACCGCCCAGGAGCCCGGATCCACAGAGATGCTCACAGTCAAACTGTGGTGAAAATGCTTCCGACTCCTCTGACACTGAAAGCAGTGACGCGGATGACGACGACTGGAAAGAACCGGTGTCGGAGTCCGGATCCGACAAAGAAGACGGTGACGCCGACTGGAAGGAGAGCAGAGCTCAGCGTCCAGGCGGAAAAAATAATGTGGGGCTCAAAACTTCCAAACGGTCCTTCAGCTGCTCTGAATGTGGCAAACGGTTTCTCTACAAGCGCTCTTTCCAGAAACACATGACCCGTCATCCAGGAAAACGGTTTTCCAGCTGTTTGGCTGGAAAGAAGCAAAATGTGGAGCCGCAGACTAAAGTCCACGCTGGAGAGAAACGTTTTGATTGTGAGGATTGTGCTAAAACTTTCAGGTATCAGTCTCAGCTTGAATCGCACATGAGAGTCCACTCCAATGAGAAACAGTTTGGCTGCGACGAATGCGGGAAAACCTTCAGATATTTGGGTAACCTGAAATCGCACATGAGAGTCCACTCTGGAGAGAAACTGTTTCAGTGCGACGTTTGTGGCAAAAGATTTAAACAAAGGACGCATTTTAAGATCCACATGAGAGTCCACACCGAAGAGAAACCGTTCAGCTGTGACGAATGTGGCAAGAAATTTAAATATCAGTCCAGTCTTAAGTCTCACATGAGCGACCATTCGGGGGAGAAACCGTTTGAATGTGTCGTTTGTGGCAAGCGCTTTAGCCAGCAGGGGGTGCTGACGGCTCACGTGGCGGTTCACTCCGGAGAGAAGCCCTTCGCTTGCATCAGCTGCGGTAAAAGATTCAGACTCCGGAGTGACCTCAAAGTCCACATGAGAAGCCACTCGGGAGTGAAACCGTTCAGCTGCGAGGATTGTGGAGTGAGGTTTTCACGGCAGGGAAGTCTGCTCAGACACAACCGGCTGCACACGGGAGAGAGGCAGTTTGGCTGTGACGAGTGCGATAAGAAGTTCACCAGGAAAACGCATCTCATGGCGCACATGAGCAGCCACACGGGAGAGAAACCGTTTAGCTGCGATCTTTGTAGCGGCAAATTTTCCCAAAAGGGAAGTCTGAAGAGACACCGCATGAGAGTCCATGCTAAGTAGAAACATTTTGACGGCCAGGACCAGGCCTTCAGTCTTTGACTTTACCTAAAGTGGTGATCAGTGGACGTCATGAACTGGCGTGACAGCGGTGGTCTCTGTCTAAACGGAAATCAAAGCCGGCCGATTCTTATCAGACTCGATTTCCAGTGGCTGTTACGTTTCATTGGCTGACCACCTGCTCTCCAACATAACTGATTGAAGAGATTGGATTGTATTTCAGACTTGTTTAAGGTTAAAAAAAAAGATTTTTTTTACACACATTCTCTCCCATCTGAAGGTAAAGAAATTGAGCTAGCATTAGCATTAGCTGGATAGCACACTAATTTCAGTTGTTCGCTAAGAAACAAGATACACAGATGTCAGGTACATGTTTAATTTATGCACATTCACTTTATATTTTTTGTCCCAGTATGAATTAAAGAAAAAAAGAACTTACAAATAGTACATTTAATGTACTAAAAGCAACACTTTATGTTAAACGATGGATTTGGAGCCATTGCTGGGCTGCTTGCCCAAGACTAAAAGAAGCCAAATATTTCTGTTGTCTCTTTGTTTCTGACTTAATATTTAGTTTGTATCTATATACTGAGTACAGTATTACAGTCACTTTATATATAAAAGAATCACATTTGATTTAATATTCAACACTTTGTATTACAATGTTTTGTTATGGTGAGTGACGTATGAAAGTGTGTTTGTGAATAAGAAAGTACACCCGCTTTCAGCTCCAAGGTTTTCCATATCTGAACATAAAATAACGATGATTTGGTCCTTACAACGTCTTTAAGTTGGATAATGTTTCTTTATCTATTTAACAAAAACTGAAAAACTAAGTGAACCCTCCCTGCTTCCACTGGAACTAAGAGGGTGAGTAGCAGCATTCAGGTGTGAGTTAACACGATGCCAAGGAGGAAAGACATCAGCAATGATCTCAGAGAAGCAGCTGTTGCTGCCCATCAGTTTTATATTTACCTTCTTTTAGGGCCTGGTAGGGACCAGAATGTCTTTTTCTATTTTTTTCTTCATTATGTCCAGACACGTAAAGCCTTTGAATGTGTACTCGGTGAGTACTGCTTGCTGGCTCAGAAATACTCACCTGTACTGAGATTTGTCTCTAGTCCTCTCTGTGTGATCAGATATTGAGTCAACTAGGGGAAGTAAATTAACTCGGCCTCATTATTATGCTTTTATATCATAAGCCAGACTTTGTATTTCTAAGTATCCAGCATGACAAGCAACACAACTGTGTCACTCATATCGTACTTCTCCGGTAAGGACGTCCATCGTCCTCAAAGTCGTCAAAATCAGTTAAATATCCTGTCATGTTGCACAACACTAGCCGTAGCAAACTCTGTGAAGTTAGCCGACCGTCACAGAGCACGGATCGCACATCGATGACGTCATCCCAGTAGAAAGATTCCTATAGGCCCCTGATAACAACAACAGGGCAGCTCTGAGCTAACAGTGCAATAGTACGAGTTCATTCATTCATTGGTCTTAAAGTATTGGTGAAATACAGACAGATAATGCCTTATTTAGAGGCTGTATTGTCTCTGCCCTGTTCTAAATATCTTCCGAAGGACGCCGACTTTCACCAAACTGTTAACGTATTTTATGCCAGAAATAAGGTCCAGGTTTAAAAAAAAAAAAAACTAACTTCCCCTTTAACTGGAAAAAAAAAAGATAAATTTAATGTTTTCCTTCACAAGTTCCCACTGAGGTGAGTTTATATTCCTGAGAAGAACTGGTGGTTCATAAAGTCCTGCGGGGGGGAAACAGAGGGATGTGACTCTGCTGTGGTACTAACGAAGTATTTATCTGAGGAATAACTCTTTAAATGCTTTTAGCTCCAGTTTACTCTGTTAAACCTTCACACCTTCTGCTGCGTTAGTCTGCATGTTCACGTTTGTTTTTGGTACGTTTTTATGTTCATGTTTACGGTTTATACCCTGCTGCTGTGCAGACTCCAGTGCCTGGTTGAGATTTATTTGTTATTTCAGACTGACTGAGTGTTAAACTGCCTCAATAAATACAGCTGACCACATCGGGTCAGCACATGGGATGCGTCTCATCGTCCTCTGTCCTGTTTCCTAAGCTTGTCTCCTGACTTCCAGGAAGTGTGTGTGATCGCCGATGAACAGAGGTGCTCCCTGCTGCACTTTAAATGAACTCCTGTGTTGATCTGATGCTTATTTGTTGTTTTGTTCTCTTTTTTTTTTTAAAGACGGCTTGTGTGAAGTACTTTAATGTCTTATTTACAGTGGACAGCAGTCAAAGCGCTCTTTGGTTTACATGGACACCAGAGGAGCAAATTATCATTATTTTGTCACCAAACGAAACAGCTCAGACCTCAAAAATCTGTATTTTATCACTGTTTTCTCAACTGTTAGAAGGGTTTCTTTGGTTATGTCTTTGGTACCAAGAGGCAAAAGTATCAAATGAGTCTGAAGACAATCTTTAGTCATCTGAGGTTGGACAAACAAATGAACAATGTCGTCAGGACTAGTTTTGGCCAAAGTTAAAATGTTTTTAAGTCGTCACGACCTTGAGAAAGCCATCCATGCCCTGATAAGTTGAAGGTCAGACTATTGCAGTGCGCTTTATGTGGGCGTCTCCCAGTCTTCTCTCAGTCGCCTTCAGCTGGTGCAGAACGCTGCTGCCCGTCTTTAACCAACACCAACAGACGTGTGCACATCACTCCTGCTCTTAACTCCCTCCATTGGCTTCCTGTCCTTTATAGAACTGATTTTAAACTTTTAATGTTGGTTTTTAAAGCTCTTAACGGCCTCGCCCCGTCGTATTTATCTGAGCTTTTAACAGTCCTGGTAGAGCTCTGAGGTCAGCAGATCAGTTTCTGCTGGAAGTGCCCAGGTCAGAATACAAACCCTGGGGTGAGCGAGCCTTTTCCCAAAGCTGCCCCCAGGCTCTGGAATAAGCCCCCCGTCCAGCTGCGTCTTATTTCTGACCTGGGCCTCTTCACATCCAGGCTAAAAACCTACTTATTTAGGATGGCTTTAATACCCAGTAGTATGATGACACTTTTATATTATTTGATTTTGTTGTATTTTATTGCTTTCACTGTTCTTTTATTGTTTTTACTTCTTCTTCTCTTTATTTATTACCTGCTGTAAAGCACTTTGGTACACCGTAAGGATTGTCTGTAAAGGGCTGCAGAAATAATTTACATTTAATACAGCTTGCATGCAAAAAGAGGTAAGGCCAAGAAGAAAGTTATTTTTATACCAAATGTACGTGTAGAACAGCACGTCTGTCTTCAGCTTCTGTTTTTCAACATGTGGCCTCTTAAAAGATCTCTTAGACTTTCTAGAGCCGAGCTGAAATATCGATTAAAAACATAAAGATCATATATCTGAGTGTTGGGCCATCTCAGTGTGTTACACAGAACAAAGTCCATGTTACTATGCATCAGGACATGCATGAAGGTTGTGCAATGTGAGTTATTGTTGCAGTCTTTGAGCTGTACATCACAGATACAGATGCAGAAGGTGAAACGTGGAGCTGATGCAGTGTCGTAATGTTGGCAGATTGGTCCATGGGGAAACGCTCCCGGAGCTCCTTACCGGCCCTGTTTGCCTTTATGTAGAGTGGAACACACATTAGTTCAGTACATTTGTCCTACTTTCTGTAACTTAGTCACACATCTGCCAGCTGTGCCAGCATCTGATGTAACAGACAGCGCCGTTACCCTCAGAGGGCGATCAGGAGGAAGAGGACATACGGAACCTTATTGCTGCCATTTGAGACGGAGCAGGACATGGAGGCCCTCGTCAAAGGTTGTCCTGAAAGAAAGGTTTTTAGTAAGTTTGTGTTTGTGTTTTAAGGGTTCTGTTCGCTGAACAGGCCTCTCTGCTTGCTAATGACAGTGTGCAGAGGATGACTGGCATTGTCCAGAATGACCAGCTCTTTGGTATCAAAGTGAGGGTCCTTTTCTGAATCAGAAGAGTCCTGATTCATGAGGAAACATTCCTTTAATTACAGTTTATGGATGATGTAACTGTAAAGTATTTGTCTAAGCTTGTCAAAGAGGGTTCAGGCGGTGTTGGAGAATAAAGGTGCTCGGAGCAAATATTGACTTTTAGGTTCATTAGAATAAAAAAGATGATTTTATTTAACACTGAGATCAGGAAACAAGAGGAAGGCGTTTACTTAAAAAACAGTTGAGTTCATTCTAGCAATGCAGAGAAAAAGGTAAAACGATCTGAACAGACTTAAGACCAGAGGACCAAAGAATCCAGCTTGTTTTTGTGATCATTCTGAGGTAAACTGTCAAATGTGATTGTTAGTTGAAGCAAAAGAATGAGACGTGATGGGAGAAATGAAAAGTTTACATCTGAGACGAGTAGAAATAAAGATTATACCGCAGCGTGGTCAGCTTCCTGATGAGATGAGCGCTGATGGGAACATCTGTGGGATTTTTTATTTAGATTTAAACAGAAATAAGTATACAACAAAAAACCGAATGAAGTAAACAATATAACATGACAGTTATGTAAACAAACAAACAACCAGGGGTGTTAGATGAAAACATGCAAAGATGTTCATATAGAAATTGTCCTTAGAGCCTTTTCATTAGTAGTCTGTTATTGATTTAAAATCTAGTTCTATATCTTTAATAAAATGGGGAAAACATGGCGTTTTATCAACAAATTTCCATTTATGAATAGAAAATTTAGCAAAAAGAATAAGCAGGTTTATTATAAAAAAAACCATTTAGCATCCTTTCTGGGGAATCTATAGAAACAAAATAAAACATTTTCCCAGCATAAGGAAAAATCCCTTAAAATATGGTCATTAATAAACCTGCTAAACTCCATCCAAAACCTTCCTGTGAAAGGGGCGGAGCCAAAATAGATGCGTCACAGTTTCTGGAACCATTACAGAAACTTCAATTAGTATTTATGTCTCTTAAATTTGACCATATCAGTGCTTAGCAGGGTACATTTTATGGAGAATTTTAAATGACACTTCCTTCACCTTGTTTACAATTTAATATTTATGGGGGATCATCCAAACAGTTTTCCACTGGATATTCAGGATATAACGGCTCCAATAAAATGTTATAAATGGACGAGAACATCTGTGGGAGGTTACCTTTTGTGACCTTTGCCCTGAGTCCATTACTCATTTGTTCCGGATGTGTCCTCATTGTAAAGATTTCTGGCAACATTTTTGTAATTTTGTTGACTTAAAAATATCAGCAAGCTTCCAGTTGTACTGGGAACATGTCCTGTTTGGGTTTCAACTAAGTGGCAAAATGAATCCGAAAAGGTTTTCTTTATTATTTTATTAATTATCAAAGCTCAGTTTCACACACACAAATGCAAATTTTTGAAAAAAAACCCCCAAATTTCTATGTTTTTTTGATTGAATTAAAGCAATTAAACCTTCAACTAATCATAAAGCAAAAACAACACTATGGGCTTGTTCCCAATTTGGGATTATGGACGAACTGTTGTCCTAAATCTTTCGTTTTTTTTTTGTTGTTTTATTTACACGAGACTCCTTGGCACATATGTCAGTTTGTTCAATAGTTTTCTTTTTGCAAGAGTTTTGTGACTGTCATTCTCTTATTATTATTATTATTATTATTATCCTTATGCTCCCCTTTGCTGGCTTTTTTTAATTTATTTTTTTGACGTTATGTACACATTTATATGTCGTTATTCTGCTTTGTTGCAAATAAAGTTCTTTAAAAAAAAAAAACATCTGTGAGCTCCTGCGGATGATGTCATATACGCTGGTCACGTGACGAGAAACGATACGCGTAGCCATTTTGGCAGTAATCGCGGGAAGGATCAAAACACGCCAGTAGGAAGGATGGTAGATAACTGTTGTGCACCAGGTTGCAGAAATAGGCGAGGTAAGAAGAAAGGGTTATCGTTTTATCGCATTCCAAAAGAAGCGGAGAGGAGGGAAAAGTGGATCAGCGCGATTAAAAGAGCCAGGAGCCGTAAGAACAAGTCTGAAAGATGGGACCCCCCGGCGGTTGGATTTCGCTTATGCAGTGATCACTTCATATCAGGTGGGTGAAGGAATACAGACTACAGTACAATGCTACAAAAACTTTCTTGCCAGTTTCATGTTACCGAAGTACCTACTTGAATTACAGCACCCAGTTGTTGTTATAGCTAAGTAACGGACACTGTGATGTCCCGTTTTAACTCAACAAGTGTAGCTCTGGCGCAGCCTAGTAACCTGTTAGCATGTCAGCGTGTAGCAAGCTAACGGTAAACAAACCCTGTGTTGAAATATTCCTTTTTATTCTGTAGGGAGAAAGAGTGATAACCCGTTGAGTCCGGATTTTATTCCATCCATTTTTGACTACCTTCCATCTCCGGAGAAGAGGAGACGAATAACGAGACTGGAGGTTTTCAACAGAAGGCAGAAGGCAAAATTACACAAAATAGAGCAGGCAAAGCTATCCGCAGAAGCCCTCTGTCAAAGGTGGGTAGATCAAACTCTTGTCTGATTAAATAGTTAACTTTTAGTTAAAAAAAAAAACATCTGTGGGAGGTAACCATAGACACGATATACGTAAACGCGTCATGACGTGCTGGAACGTAATCCAGCGTCGCCGCCATGTTGGTTGGGTCTCCTCACTCTCGGCTAGCACCGGGCAGCTATGCCCGTGTTTTGTTCAGCTCACGGTTGCAATAACCGGCGCAGTATTGATACCAGATCGCGCGGGATTACCTTTCACAAGTAAGATTGAACAATAGTTTTGGTTATTTGACCATATGTGAGATAATGTCACCGTAACTAACGTTACTTCCGTGTAACGTTGCTACAGCAGGACCTGGTGCTTCTTTCATTGTCTCTCGCTGTTTGTTTTCTTCTTCATACCTTGAAGGTTTCCCAATGATCCAGGCTTGAGGAGGCAATGGGAAGGAGCTATAAGACGGGAGGGTTTTGTTGCCACTAAGTCGGCAAAGCTCTGTAGTGAGCACTTTAAGCCTGATGATTTTGACCGGACGGGTCAGATTGTGAGGCTCAGAGATGGTCCGACCCCATCCGTGTTCACCTCCCCACTTCGTCTCCAAAAAGTAGGTGTACTTTTACTCCACGTGCTCATAGAAATGTGTCTGATCCACCTGTAAAACAAAAGTTAACATCACACTTTGCTAAACACGTTTTTTTCTTTTTTTTTTTACCGTTGGTTCTTTCTGCATGTTTAGGAATTAGTGATGTTTTGTGTGTTAAAGTACACTGTGGGATACTAAAAAACCTTTTCAAGTGTTTTAATGAAGTTGTTTTTAAGTATTGTGTTTCTTATATTTTAGCCTGTAGTGACAATGGATACGAAAGCTTTAAGGAATGCTAAAAGGAAAGCTAAAAGGAAAGCTAAAAGGAGCCTTTCAGTGGACCTTTCTCAGCCCCATGATGTGAGTATCCATCCATCCATTTTCTGTACCCGCTTAACCTGTCGGTCGATTTTTACATGTTATAAATAATTAATACACACGTGAACACGCGCGCACCCTTTCTCTCTTTCTCATACTCATGGTGCTGGCAGTGATATTACGTGTGTGTGGTATGGTATAAACACTGAAAATATTTTCATTCTTCTCTCTACCAGGACCACTCCTATGCTTTGCCCAGTTCTCCTACTCATCTAAAGGCCAGACTCAGTGACGCTCTGGCTCAAGTGGAGAGTCTAGAGCGGGAGATTCAAAATGCAAAGGCCCGAGAACGGAGAGCAAGGGAAACCGTAAAGAGTATTTCACAAAGTAAGGCTGCACCACATCACAAAATTAACTACCCTGGAGTTACAGAGTGCCAGCGTACGCAAGAAGCTGTGCAAAACAGTTTTTTTTAATGGTTTTAGCTCCCCAGCCCCAGTTGTAAGCCTAACGGGTTAGTGTAAGATACTGGAATGATCTGGAATTAAAACACTTACTTTTCTAGGACTTGGAAAAAAACGTGTACTGAGCTGGTACAGTAAATATGGGAGCTTGTGTGTGTTACAGAAGAGTCGTGTGAGAGAGGAAGAATTTCAAATGAACAATCAAACTTGATTCTTTATTAAAATATAAAATATATTAATTTATACATGTCTATCATATGTATAAATCATTCTAGAACAGCCATCAGCATCTATAATAACTCCTTGATTTAATTGAGTTACATCAACATTTAATTTCCCTCTGGGATAAATAAAGTATTTTTGAATTTGAATTTGAATACATCTATACATATAAATAATATGCCATAGCCTACCATATATCTTTGTTAAAGAGCATAATACAAAGTCTTTCAGCATGAAAGCACGTATTTTTAATGTGTGACAGCGTCCTGTATCATAACTAAATCTCTGCAGTTTTTAACAAAGCAAAAACGTGTAAAAATTCGGGGAGTTGTGATTATTGTAGTTGGGGATAAACACCGTCCTCAGTCGAAATAAATGCTACATTGATTGTAGTGGCCATTTGTCCATAAAAAAAATAATTAAACTTAAACCAAACAAAATCAAAAGACCACTGATGCACCATGGGGGATGTGGTTTAACGCAGGCAAAAGAAGATGAATGTCCAAAAATGAATTCTTGCGTTTTTCTGATTATTTATTTCCAAAACAATGAAACAAACAAAAGAACAAAGAAAACCTGCTGCTCTCTCCCTTTCCCTGGTAAAAAACCATTGGCCCACCCCGGTGCATGCTGGTACTCCAGGTGCCCAGTGTGACCCAATTAGCAAAATATTCATAACAAACAACTAACAAAGAATATTAGCAAGAAAAATCTAATCTAAATAAAGCACTGAAATGAATCAAATAAAGTTACTCATAATTAGCAAATTAAATTTACAACTAGAACCAAAAAACAAAAACTAACTCTACAAATAGCTCCTACATTAATAGTATATTAATAATATAAATAAATATGTCTATGGAAGTAGCGGACTCCAGTAGATGGCAACAGGAAGTGTGTCTGCAGAGATGCCTGATCAAAAATACAGCAGGCACGCAAATAAACAACTTATGAACAAAAACAGTGGCTATGTTTTAGTGTGTATCCGGTTAAGTATGTATAATGTGTAAATGGATCTGTACAGTGTGACAGAAATACAGCCGCAGTGATCGGTTCTGTGCAGATCCGGTTCGTCTCAAAAGAGTTTCGTTTCGGAGAAGAGAAAAAGTGACCATGAGCGGTTTTGCTCAACAAAGCAACAATGAAAGTCAGACTTTAGAAAACGAGCTGGATATAAAACGCTTCGGAGTTCATCGCCCTCATGATGTCGTTATGAACCAAACGGCAGGTTAGAATATTCACAGCTTTAATGTTTCTGCGGGAGATGGCGGCTAACTGTTAGCTTGTGACGAAACAACATTTATATAAGAAGTAAAAACGGAGCCGCGTATCCTTTATTCGTTTTAATTGTTTCACACTCGCTAAAACATGTTTCGGTTAGTAATTTATATTTTCTATTTTTTAATAACTTGAGTTGACAGACTGCAGCAGGCAGGGGTTGTAGCCGAAACCGTGTTCTGTCCTGGGACCATAGTCTCTGGCATGGACCGGTTACTGCCACTAGGGGCGCTAGAGACACTGGTCCTAATGCTAATCAGCTCCTCACTGGTTTGTCTTGAGGTCCTTGTCTTCTGCCTGTTGTCTTAACTAAATCAAAAATCTAAATCAAATCAAATTTATTTGTATAGCACATTTCATGTACAAACAGTTCAAAGTGCTTTACATAAAATAAAAGCATTGCAGCAGGGAGTGGACGAAGCATTAAAAATACATAAAAGAATATAAAAAGAAACAAATAAAATCATTTAAATGAATTTAAAAACAAGCAACAGTCCAGATAAGTTCAAAGATATCGTGCAGATTTCATGCATAGACACATGAGAACAGAAATGTTTTTAACCTGGATTTAAAAATGTCTCCATTTGGTGAAAGTTTAATCTCCACTGGCAGTTTGTTCCACTTGTTTGCAGCATAACAGCTAAATGCTGCTTCTCCATGTTTAGTCTGGACTCTGGACTGGACCAGCTGACCTGAGTCCTTGGATCTAAGAGCTCTGCTGGCTTTATATTCTCTGAACAGATCACAGATTGTAAACCATCAGCAGGCTTTTAAAACCAGTAACCAGTGTGGTCTTTGGAGTAGTTATTTATATATATATATATATATATATATATATATTATTAATATATTAGTAGCCTATATTTAATACACCTCCCGTTTCTCATAATGGTAGTTCCACTGGTCCGTGCCAGAGACGGCCAGCTGGTCCTGACCACATGGACCTGCATAAATAATAGAAGATTGTATTTTATAGACAAAAGATTGTGATGGCTGACATTTATTCTTCAAACAGTGCTGCCACCATGACCAGGAAAGGGAGAAGATGTATCAAAATTACAAAAAAACGCTTCACAGACCACTCGCTAACTGATTCACACCACAAGGACAACGGGACAGACCACTGAGGAGCTGCAGGACCACTATTTTTAGCGCTCCTAGTGGTAGAGACCACTGGTCCGTGCCAGAGACCATGGTCCCAGGACAGACTACGGTTTCGGCTACAACCCCCTCTCCAGATTTGAAAAAAATGCGGAACGTTTCTGGCACAGTTTAGCACCCGGGCCGTTTTATAGTGCGCACACGAGTCGTTTTGTAGTTCAACCGCAACAAAAGGCTTCGTTTGGCTTTAAGTGCTTATTACAGCCGCTCCTTCAGACGAAGTTGGACTGTTGTGTTAATACTTGACACATAATCGTCTACAGATTGACGTTATTGCGTCGTTTACATCACATCTTAATAATTATCTCTTTATCATCGCAGTTGGTTAGTTTCTTATTGTATTCTGCTTGTTTTGATCCTATTTAATGCTGTTTTATTGTTTTTATTAAGTGGAAAGGGTGTCTGCTTCCCGGACATTTACTGGCAGCTAATTCCACAGAGAGGGGCCTGATAACTGAAGGCTCTGCCTCCCATTCTACGTTTGGAAACTCTGGGAACCTCAAGTAAACCTGCAGTTTGGGAGCAAAGTGCTCTGTTAGGAAATATTTTATGAGATCTTTAATCAAATCAAATTTATTTGTAGCACATTTCATGTACAAACAGTTCAAAGTGCTTTACATAAAATAAAAGCATTGCAGCAGGGAGTGGAAGAAGCATTAAAAATACATAAAAGAATATAAAGAGAAACAAATAAAATCATTTAAATGAATTTAAAAACAAGCAACAATCTGGATAAGTTCAAAGATAGCGTGCAGATTTCCTGCATAGACACATGAGAACAGAAATGTTTTTAACCTGGATTTAAAAATGTCTCCATTTGGTGAAAGTTTAATCTCCACTGGCAGTTTGTTCCACTTGTTTGCAGCATAACAGCTAAATGCTGCTTCTCCATGTTTAGTCTGGACTCTGGACTGGACCAGCTGACCTGAGTCCTTGGATCTAAGAGCTCTGCTGGCTTTATATTCTCTGAACAGATCACAGATGTATGCATTAAGAGCTTTATATGTGAGGAGAAGAATGATGCTGTTTCTCATCGTGACATCACCATCACATCAATTATCAAGCCTTAACAGTCCTCAATGTGTCCATGTGTGTTTCAGCGTTACCTGCAGACGTCCAGCGGGTGGTGGTGATTAAAGAAGAGGTTCCCTGGAGCTCCAGTGTGGACCAGCAGGACCCAGAACCCGTCCACATAAAGGAGGAGGAACCGTGGAGCAGTCAGGAGGGAGAGCAGCCTGATGGACGGGAGGAGACGGATTTCACCAAGTTCCCGTTCACTGTTGTTATTGTGAAGAGTGAAGATGATGATGAGAAACCTCCGTTTTCACAGCTTCTTCAGGTTAAAACTGAAGACAGCAGAGAGACAGAACCTCCAACCAGCAGCTCAGCTGAACTGATGAAGACAGAAGCTGATGGAGAGGACTGTGGAGGACCAGAACCAGCCGGGACCCCAGACCCAAACCCCCATTTACGACCTAATACCGATGAGGAGGCGCCCGACTCCTCTGAGACTGAGTACAGTGATGATGATGCTGATTGGCAGGAACCTCTGTCAGATTCCATGGATTCACAGATAAGAGATAAACCCTTTGATTGTGATGTTTGTGCGAAAGGTTTTAAGCATCAGTGTGAGCTCAGAAGACACCAAATAATCCACACAGGAGAGAAACCGTATGTTTGTGGAGTCTGTAGTAAAAGGTTTTCCCAACAAGGAAACCTGAAGAGGCACATGAGCTTCCACACGGGGGAGAACCCCTTCGGTTGTGATGTTTGCGGCTACAGGTTTAACGAAAAGGTGCTTCTTAAAAAACACATGAGGGTCCACACGGGGGAGAGTCCCAACCGCTGTGACAGCTGCGGTAAAGACTTTAAGTATCCGAGTGATCTCAAGAAACACATGAGCGTTCACACAAAGGAGGCCCCGTTCCAGTGTGACGAGTGTGGGAAAAGTTTCAAGTACAGCTGCGACCTGAAGAAACACACGAGAGTTCACAGCGGGAAGACGCCGTTTCACTGTGACCTGTGCGATAAAAGGTTCACGTATGGGTCCAGTTTCAAAAAGCATCTGAGTGCCCACCTGCACAAGAAACAATTTGGCTGAGAAAAAGATGTAACCATCAATAAAGTCTTTTTACACTCATGAGAGTCCAGTTCATGAGCTCGTTTTTAGTTTTATATGTTGGCAGGAATACAGGAAGCTGGTCCAAAAAACTGTGTAGATGCAGGTTAGTCCCTCATTTCTTCAAACACTTCCAGTAAAACAGGAAATAGTTGCAGCAATTCACTGAAACATGAATGTAAACACAGTTTATGAGGTTAAAAGCAGAGTTGGTTCAGTTCTGAGCAGCTTTAAAGTGAATATCAGCACAGCCTGAACCCTCTCAGACAGCTTTCTGTCCTTTCTTTAAGGAGTCTTCAGGAATAGTTCTCCAGGCTTCTTGAAGGACATCCCAAAGCTCTTCTTTGGATGTGGGCTGCCTTTTGTTGCGTTCTCTGCCAACATGATCCCACACTGCTTCAGTAATGTTGAGCTCCGGGCTCTGGGGAGGATTCATCCCTCCATCAGACCTGCTGCCACTGATTTTCAGCCCACTTCTTGTGTCCTTTGGCCCAGCTCAGCCTTTTCTCCCTGTTTCCCTTCCTTAAGAACGGCTTCTTGACAGCCACCCTTCCATGGAGCCCATTTCTGATGAGGCTTGGGCCAACAGCAGATGGATCAGCTGAAGGTCCAGATGCATCTCTCAGCTCCTGTGTCAGGTCTTTGCTGGATGTTTTCCTCTTTCTTAAGGACATCACTTTCAGATCCTGTTCATCTGCTGGAGATAGTTCTTTAGGCCTGACACTTCTTCTTTTGTCCTCCACTTGTCCAGTTTCCTCAAATGTTTTAAGGACACACTGCACCCCATGCTGAGATATGCCAAGTTTTCAGCTAACAGCTCTTTGGGAATCACCTTGTTGCTGCAGAAATCCTGTTTTCTGTCTGTCACACTGTGTTATCTTTGCTGTTTTTCACACATGCAACTAAAGAAATGGGAACAAATGATGTGTCTCTGTGACAGGCTGCTGGGAACAAAGTGCCTAAAGATCCAGTTTAAAACGGCTTCTTTGCTAAGTTGTCTGTTCTGTGTGGACACAACACTGGTTCATCCCTTGAGTTAGGAGCCTTTTTTCTGCCTGACTGATTCATAGGTCAGAGTTAAGTGGCTTAACAAAGAAAAAACCTCTGAAAATGCTCAGCTACAAGGACTGAAAATGAGTGAAAAAGCAGAAAATGTCCCAAAGATAAAAACTTTGAAAGACCTTCAGAAAGCTGGAGAGCGATTGATCAGGAACATTTCTGAGGCTTTTATGAAAAGCAGCTGGAGTGTGAGATGCATTTCCAGATCTCTGGATTTTTTTTGCTTAACAGTGCAGTCCAAGTAGTCTTCGAGTCTTCCAAGAAATGCTTCTTTTTAGGTTCTGAGCACCACTGTAAGCACCAGCAGGTTCTGAATGAATAATTCTGAATGGTTTTGGTGCTTATGGTCTGGTTTTCTCACTGTGTTTCCTATCTTAAGTGTTGGATTGTCCGCCCATAAAAAGTGAACGTGAGCTGGGTTTAGACCCCCTTGGACAGGTTAGTTTGACCCTACTGATCATGTGATGTTGCAATACTTATATAGCAGGATATATAATTGTGATTCTACTGTTATACGTAGTTATAATGTAATTGAATCATTTCTACCAGCCGTCTGCAGAATGAGCATCTCTGTTTCTGTTACACTGGATGTTTGTTTCTGATGCAGTAAAATCTCTTCAGACCAACAGTTGTTCTGTTTTTTACTTCTCATGCCATTAGTGAATATTTTCCACATAGTTTATCAACTTTTTTTGCAGTTTAATGCAGTGGTTTATCTCCTTGCTGTTCTGGAAGAGTCAGCTCGATGCTGAGGTCATTAATGATGGGGCGGGGATCCTGTTAGGACCGATACTTTTCATTTTTACGTGCTTCCTCACCTGAATATTTTCAGAAGATGTCGGTGTGAGTTTCCATTGTAATAAGTTGGAAGCATTTTTGAGCAGGATATGTCGTTTGACTCCCATATGGGACAGATTTAACATACATACATTGTACAATGCGCAGTGACATGTAGTTTTGTGCCTGTAATCCTTAAAATAAATATAAACACATAACAGGAAAAAGAATATATCTAAGAAATGTATAAGAAAAAGTTTTTTAAAAATGCATTTACAAGAAAAAACAAGTTCAACATTGGTGCGACTTACAAAGATGTAGTGCAGTTTTTGGTTTTGAAATAATAAGTTGTTGGGCTGCTGTAGTAGCTAACTAACTCCACAAGGTGGCAGCAGTGCACCACAATGAAACTGCTGCAGCGCACACTGAAGGAAGATAAATGATAGGTGTCTGTGGGGATGCCTGTTGAAAACACATGAACGAAGCATTTACAGACAGTGTTGTGGCCTGTCTCAGTGCGTTTCCTCCTCTTATCATACATGAATAGATCCAGTCTGAGAGAAATATAAGCGGCAGCATTGTGCAGAACCGGTTTGTCTCATACGAGTTTGTGGTAAAGAAGAGAAAAAGGGACCATGAACGAAGTGGATTATCTTCAACTGAACAACACTGACAGTCGGACTTTACAAGACAAACCGGAGACTAAAACCTCCGGAGCTCATCAGCTGCAGGATGTTGTTATAAACCGGACAGCAGGTGAGAATAATCCCAGATTTAATGTTTTTTGGAGGAGAAAACGGCTAACTGTTAGCTTGTTGTAGCCGCGGCTGGAATCATCACTAAGTTAAAAATCTTAATATCTGGCTTGGTTCGCCAATACAAAAACTCTATTTAGGTTAAAACGGTAGTTAACAATTCATGTTTAGAGATTGTAAAAGACATAAATAAATGGTGAGTGGGCAGTGCAGCACTTTAACATGTTTAATGTGATAATAAATGACCGGTTCCTGTTTGAGAAACGAGCTTTGACAAAAGTGAGGATGTTGAAGACCTGCCTGGTCTTTGCATTAAGCTTGAATTGAACTTAAATGGTTTGTTTTACTTGCCCAGTAGCCAAACTTACTTGGAAAAAGTCCTCATTAAAAAAACAAAACGACAGGAACAACAGTAATTTGACAAGTTATTATAGTGAAAGGCCTTATTATTGTGATCCTGTTGTGTCGTCCTGATGTCACATTTAACTGGATCGATATGAAAACTAAAAATATACAAACTTGCATAAATGGCTCAATAAATTAATTAATATTCTCATATATGATACAAAAGTGGCATCAAAAAAATATTTAGGCAACAATAAATATATGACATATGCAATGAAATATGTTATTTTACGTCTTAATCAGATTAATTAAAAAATAATTACACTTGGGGAAAAATAGAGAAAGCAGAAAATTATCCAGATATTAAATGACATCTATGAATTACAAAAACTTACAGTGATTTAATTGAAAAATGTGCAATGAATTGATATGTTATGGGCTATAAATAGGGAGAATATACAAAGGAAAATAATACAGAGATAAATACATGGATAAGAAATGAATATATGAATAAATGAATGAGAAATTATTAAATTAAAAAAACACAAGACGTCTCTATAACGACGCTGTCAGGTCACAGTCAAACTGGACGACATTCAGAAAATTACAGTAATAATTGTAAGTATACAATAAATGTTTTGTCAAGTTAATAATCTATATATGAAATGTAGTTTTGTCACAGTAGAAGTTCTGTTCAACTTTACACAAACATAAATGTTCAGAGACAGAAGACGTGCACATGTGAATATGTTTTTGGCACAAATGGCGCCTCCTTTTTATGATCATCAACAGGAGTATTTGGGCATTTATAAAACCCGCATCTGAATTTTAGCCAAGCTAAACGATCTGTGCTCTGTATGAATGTGACATTTAACCCAGTAATGTTGAGGTATATCATAGCAGGTGGTATTCTCTCAGTTAGGGCTGCAACTAACGACTATTTTAATAGTCGACTAGTTGAAACGATTAGTCGACTAATCGGATAATTATTAATTTTTTCTTAGATTTAGCATGAAGTTGCTTTAATTATGTGGCAAATGATAATAAACACAAGAAAGATGGGTACCTCAATGAAAAATGCATCTTTGATTTAACTTTGCTGCTGATTCATACAAAAAGTAAATAAAAATGTCCCATCTAAAACCAATTAGGCACAGTGCTCGGTCAGTATAAACATAAATCCATAAATAAATAAACCTCTGTCCATTTTTTTTAAGGACAGGCAAATGTGGCAAATAAATAATTAATTACAATCAAGTGAAATTCGTTTGTCAGGCACAGTCAGGCATAACGTTAAAGCCCTCTTTTAAAGTGAAAAAAAACCCCTTATAAAATGTACAATCTACATCAAAAACAAAACTTATTGACTTGAATGTTACTTGAATCTTACCGAGGCGAGTCAGACTCCGTTTCGTTCGACTGCCCGACGTGCTTTCTCTTTTAATCTTCGTGCATAACCGAGAGGCTGCTTTGCGAACCTTGAAAGTAAGCATTTTTTTTTGGCCGTATCCATGATAAAATGCTCCCAAACTTTATGTTTTGGTAAGTGTAGCTAATGTGTTGGACGCCACCATTTCTGTGTACGTTATCGTAGTGCTGGGCGGTATGACCAAAAATACATGTCACGGTATTTTTTCACGGTTTCACGGTATATCACGGTATATCACGGTATTTTTTTTTCATGCATAATTAGGTGTTCACAGCATTTTCTACAGATTGAGAACAGAATTACAGCAGTAGATTAATTTAGGATGGTCTATTTTACCGTCATAGAATAACGCCCCACAAAATGATGCTGTTTACAAAGAAGTGCTACTCATGATTCTAATGAAGTGAGGAATCGGAATGCAAACACAATTGCAGTCAAAATACAGAACTTTTACTGTGCAAATTTCAAACATCTTTTATGAAAATCAATACAAAAAAGTAGTGCAACTTGCAATAATTAAATTTTTGCATCAATATGAGGTATTCACATTCAAATAAATAGTAAAACAAAGTGAACTGAACAACAGCATGCAGCATGTCCCTCTAGCAAACGCGTCTTGAAGTGACATTTGGCTCGACTTTTCTTTTGCTTTCCCCGTGTCACCTGCTGATGTGGCGGGTGCTGACCTTAGCTTCATGCATTCTTGATATTCTAAGACATGCTTACGGCTAAGGTGATGGAGCAAATTGCTCGTGTTGCCACCTTCAGCGACAACTGTAGTCCGACAACACTTGCATAAAATGGTTGTTTGGTCGACGTCAGATTTTTTTAAACCAAAAAACTTCCAAACTACAGACACGGCTCCTTTTTTTGGCACAAGTTCTTCTGTGTCAGCATGTTCTACTAGTTCTGCAGCTTAGATTTCAGAACTTTCCATGTTTATCCTATCCACCTTCACCTTCGCGTAACGCAAGTGCTTATTACCACCTGGCACCCATAGACAGTAAACATGCGTGTTTAGAAGCGCAACACTGAAAAGGGTCCCGTCTCAAACAATGTCGCGTGACGCAGCGTTCCCCCCGTTGTGTAATCAAATACACCGGTATGGCGGTATATTAAAAATTCATATCATAACGAAATTATAAACCGGTATTCGGTGTGAACTGGTATACCGCCCAGCAATACGTTATCGTGCATGTA
This sequence comes from Odontesthes bonariensis, assembly GCF_027942865.1. Classification (NCBI taxonomy): domain Eukaryota; kingdom Metazoa; phylum Chordata; class Actinopteri; order Atheriniformes; family Atherinopsidae; genus Odontesthes; species Odontesthes bonariensis. The sequence continues at coordinate 5,082,473 of NC_134528.1, read as the reverse complement.
CGATTGTCGGCAGAGATTGTAATTAAGTGAGATGCCTCACTCTGTTGGAAAAACATGTCTGGCGTCAATAGTCGACTATTTCTGTTATTGATTTTTATCGACAACGTCGACAAATTGTTGCAGCCCTACTCTCAGTATTCCAGTTGAACATTGATGTGAAGCGGAATTCCATTCGGTGTCAAAGCAAATCCTCGGCACTCTTTTATGTATATGTGACCCTTTAACATCAGCTGGTTTGAAGTTAGTGAACTAGGCTACAGACGAAAACTGTGAAAGAAAACATTGACATGACATGTAAGTCCAGCTGAATTCACTGCACAGACGCCGTCTTTAAGGTACTTTAATGGTGATTCTGTCAGATGAGGCTGTGGCTATAAAATCAGGATTTTATTAGAGCAGAGCGACAGCCTGGAAACGCTTTAAGCGAGTTGATTAATGGGCTGATTTTCAGTCCTAGTTTTTGACAAAAGAAACAAAAATATAAGTGAAGGAGAGCAGCTTTACTGGGAATTCAGTTGTATTAATATAAACTCACTCTTTACTGTTTTTTACAAAAAGTTTCGACTTTGGAACATGAACACTTTATGTAGCTTTTACACAGCAAATATGCAAGATGTCCTTCCTGTAAGAATCCTCTCTGTGCTATTCCTGCAGTCTCGTGGTGTCATGTTCTCAGTTGGGACAGTTTCTGTTAGGATGAAGACTGAAGTGTATCCAGTGTCCTTCAAGCACTGTAGATGTTAATAATAATCTATTGTTACAAAGCCCCAACCGTCAATAATTTCCATATATATATATATATATATATATATATATATATGTTTACTGCAGATGTCCAGCAGGTGGTGGTGATTAAAGAAGAGGTTCCTTGGAGCTCCAGTTTGGACCAGGACCCAGAGCTCCTCGACATAAAGGAGGAAGAGGAGGAACTGTGGAGCAGTCGGGAGGGAGAAAAGCTTAATGCACAGAAAGAGACTGATATCACCAGGTTCCCATTCACTGTTGTTATTGTGAAGAGTGAAGATGATGCTGATGGGGAATCCCAGTCCTCACAAAGGTGTCAAATTAAAACTGAGGACAGAGAGGTAGAGCCTCTATCCGACAGCTTAGATAAACAAATTAAAAGAGAAGCCGATGGAGGTGGAACACCAGAACCAACCAGAAACCCGGTTCCAAATAGTCATTCAGAACCAAATATTGATGAAAAGTATTCAGACTCTTCTGAGACTGAAGTCAGTGATGATGACTGGCAGAAACCTTTGTTATATTCTGGATCTAAAGCTAAAGACAGTGATTGGATGGAGAGCAGAGCAGCCGAGTCGGGACAAAAGAGCGATGTGGGATGCCACGCTGCCAAAAAATCCTTCTGCTGCTCAGACTGTGGAAAACAATTCCTCTATAAGCGGTCACTCCAGAGACACATGCAGTGTAATAAGAAATGTTTGCTGGTGAAAAAGAGTTTTGATTCCCAGATGAGAGTCTGCGCAGGAGATAAACCATTTGGTTCTGATGTTTGTGGAAGAAGATTTAACCAAAACACACATCTTAATATACATTTGAGAGTCCACTCTGGAGAAAAACCCTTTCCTTGTAGTATTTGTGAAAAAACATTTAGACATCGTCACAATCTTGACCGACACATAAGAGTCCATACAAGAGAGAAAGCATTTCATTGTGATGTGTGTGGCAAAAGTTTTAATCGTCCGTGGAATCTTAAAAAACATGTCAGAATCCACACAGGAGACAAACCATTTGTTTGTCGTGTTTGTAATAAGAGGTTTTCACAGCAAGCAGTTCTCCAGCGTCACATGGGTGTTCACACAGGAGAGAAACCATTCAGTTGTAATGTATGTGGTAAGAGTTTTAGACAAAAGATACATTTTAATGTACACATTAGAATCCACGCAGAAGAAAAACCATTTGATTGTGACATTTGTGGAAACCGATTCAACCAAAAGATGTATCTCAAAAGACACATGAAAGTCCACACGGGAGAAAAACCATGCCATTGTGATGTTTGTGGTGCTAGATTTAGTTTTCAGAGTTATCTAAAAAAGCACATGAGAGTTCACACGGGAGAGAAACCCTTTCATTGTGATGTTTGTGGTAAAAGATTTAATTTCAGGTGTAATCTTCAAAAACACACGAGTGTCCACACAGGTGAGAGGCCGTTTCAATGTGATGTCTGCGGTAAAAGATTCAAGCATCAGTCAACTATCAGAAATCACATGAGTGTTCACACGCATGACAAACCATTTGGCTGTGAGGATTGTGGTAAAAGATTTAAACACCGGCACACTCTTAAAACACACATGATTCTCCACACAGGGGTCACACCATTTAACTGTGAGTATTGTGGAAAGACGTTTCGCCAGAAGGCAAACCTCGAGAGACACAGGAGAGGCCACACTGGAGAGAAACCATTCATCTGTGATGAATGTGGTAAAAGTTTTCCACAGAAGACGACTCTTAAGAGGCACATGAGCGTCCACACAGGACAAAAACTTTTTGTTTGTAAGGATTGTGGCAAAGGATTTGGACATCCACGTACACTCAAAAATCACATGAAGGTCCATACAGAATAGATTTTGTCCATCAATTATTAAATCCATCAATAAGTCACTATTTGTTAAGCACTTTTTCAAGCAAAATACAAACAAAAACGGCAATAAAACAACACATAGTGGTAAAAAATGGTCTTTAAAGGCAGCTCAACTTGAAATTTGCTGTTTCTACGTAAAAGTGTAGACTTTCAGTCTATAAGTGTGTTTGTTTTGATCGTTATGGCCTTTTTGTTCTTTAAAAAGTGAACTTTGATGTGTCTTGCATGATTCTATCCGTAGTGGTAAGTAATATAATGACTAATTATCAAAATGTGAATGTATTTTAAGTTTATATTTGGGTCGTTTATTTAGCTGTTAAATTGCTGAGAGGCGTCTGTGTTGTTTACCGTCATCGATGTCATGTGATTCCCGCCCACTGAGTCTATTAATTCCAAAAGGAAAACACATCTTCTGATCCATATTTTCGGCCCCACCGTCTATTTTACATAAACCACACGTTGTTTGAAATGTTTGGAAGAGCTCCTTCATTCTGAGTCTCTGGTCATTACCAAAATCTTACAAAATCTTCTAAAATCTGGACAAACACGCTCAGATCGAATTAAGCCCTGTATGCACTTAGTTAGATTCTAATGGGCTTTGGTTCCATCCGTTTGTAAAAACAGTAAAGCGTAAGCTAGGAGTGAGTTAGATGGCAAAACTATGATATCAGGATTTTTCAACAGTTAAATCGTGACCATGGTTTGGATCACGATTTTTACCAAACTATTTACCTTTGTAAAATATAGCTTTAAAAGAAAAAAGAAACAACATTTAGGCCAAAGAATATTTGCGAACAAATTTTAATCCGTCAACTCATGGTCACTTATAGCGAGGGTCGTCTCTAGGATTCAATGACAGGGGGGGGCTTAGCCCTCTGGATATGACATAAAAAAAATATGTTGCCCCTGTCAGATGACAGGAAGTCACGTTATTATAATGTTCTTTTAAACACATCAAGTGTAGGATATGGGAGAAGTTACCATGACCTGTAAGCAATGCCAAAAATGCTAAATGTTTGATTAGAACAGCCACATTACACACCCAGTTCCACTTTCTATTAGATAGGTTGCAGGTCTATCCATCTAACCATTTTCTATACACAGTCACTGTTTGAGTCAATTAAGAACCAATTAACATGCTTTTCTTTATTTTTTGGATGGTGGGAGAAAGTCCCCCAGGCACAGGGAGAAGATGTAAACTCCTCACAGAAAGACACACTGCTGCGAAGTATACACGAGCCTTAAATCAGACAGATTGGGTGCCTTAGGCTTGGGTGTAACTATAAGCATCAGCATGATGTATTAGGAGCTCTAATTTCTTATCAGATGCTTTAAAGACAGTTTAAAGAAAAGAAAGTTCAACTTTCCAACACCGGTAAAGACTGTCTGTTACAGGCTACATTTAATATATTACTGAATGTATGTTTCCTCCATATCTCACATTGTGTCAGTTTTGCGTGATACAGATAACATCCGTGTTGCAACAACTAGTTTCTTGAAGTAATTTTGTTCAATAAAAAAGATGTTTCCACAACATAAGTTTAAGGGTTTGATTGACGCTGGATTCAGATGTTTGTATAGATGATAATTATGGATTCATAATGTAATTAATGTCTATAAAAGGTAAGTTTGCTTCTTATGTTTCTGGTGAGACGATTAGCTTTATTTAAGTACTTTTCCACTTTATTTTCCTGTGTAAACCTTTCATGTTCAAAGTTGTGTTGGAAAATATTTACTTTGGTATAAAATATATTCGTTACTCTTATCATCTTATCTAAATATCCGTTGAATCAAGTATCAGAGTAATGAAAGAGTGGTTGATTGCCTCCGTCAATTGTGAATTATTTCATATTTATTGATGAATAAAGTGTGTGTTTAACAGGAAAATGCACCTGAATATCCAACAAGCTGTTATGATGGAGCACAAACAGACAGATAAACATAAAAGGGACATACTCAATGTCAAAAGTCACTGATGTTAGCCTACAGAGTGCTTAATGGAACGACTCCCATCTACTTGACTGCTCTTGCAAAGGCTTACGTCACAACTCGGTCACTCGTCGTCACAGGATTGTCGTCTAGCAGTACCGACACCACGCTTAAGACAATCCAGACTTTTCATGTGTCGTTCCACGACGGTGAAATGACCTACTGAGGGCTACCAGAACAGGGGCGTCCCTGAATATCTTCAAGAAACTCTTGAAGACCCAACTCTTCAGAGAGCATCACCTATCCTAGCACTTACCCTGTACTTCACTACCCCCTCTACTGCACTTTCTCTTTCTGTACTTCCCTCTATCTCTACACCAGAGATACTCATTGCGCGGCTCGCGAGCCACATGCGGCTCCTCAAGCTCTAATTGGCGGCTCGCACTCGCATAGTAGCTTATAACAATATGGTAACAATAACAATAATTTTTTTCAAATAACACACAGCGAATACTGAACAGTATTAAGTATTTTTATTAAGTAATAATTAAGGCTTAATGGTGTTTCCTAAAGGGGGCTCTGTTAAACCTGGCAACGCAGCCCGCTTAAACCACCGTCACACTTGACCGCAGTGCATGCTAGCTCCTTTAGCCAGCGCGAGATGCAGGCACCATGGATCGGTTTTTAATTAAAAAAGGGCAAAAACCAGCACAAAAACCATGCTCATCCTGAATGTCTCACTATGATTACAACAACAAACTACAAATACAACATGAAGAAAGTCGAGGACATGCACGCCAGCTTCCACTCATCCCAGTATTAAGGTAAATGTGGTCTTAATTGAACATGTATTGGCCGTGTTGTTTCTTTTTCTGTGGGATGTTTTATATGTAGAAATGCATATTTGCAAAAGCGGACTTAGTATGTTGTCGTAAAAGTGGCTCTTCTTAACTATAATGTTATATTTTTCATTTGTAAGTTGCTTTGGATAAAAGCATCTGCTAAATGCATAAACATAAAAGGACTTCAAGGAAGAATAAAAGGTAAGCTGGCAACAACAGCATGGACGCTGAAATTTGTGAGGGGAAAGAAGGCTGGTCTGCATGCTCCCAACCCACAGAAGAGTAGCTTTACAGCCAACTGTTGAAAACACTAAGACCGTCTTTCTAGCTATGATCAGAAACTGGACATAAGAAATGGAAGTCACCACCTGACTGTCACCCAGTGGCTTATAAACTTTTAAAGCCTCCAGGTTGGCATTCAGGCATCACTGTGTTGGTCTTTGTAGAGCTAGAAGTGACTATAATTAGACAAGCAGGGATAATAATAAAATAAGCAATGGTCACTAAAAATTAACTTATACAATGAGATAAATATGCAGAGTAGCTTTCATGACACCAAGGAAACAAAATTGTCGGCCCTGTTGTCGTTGTTGTCTCCATGACGTAGTTGCGTTGTACTGCCATCACGCGCTAGGGGCCCAGTACATCCTTCTTCGGCGTTGGTTTTGGACTTGCCAGCCAAGGTTGAAGAGCATCCCCTACCCTAGTTTGTTTCTCTGAAGTTTTCCTTCCCTAAAATGCATGTTTATGGGCGGTGGGAGGAAGCAGGAGTACCCGGAGAGAACCCACACATACACGGGGAGAACACGCAAACTCCACACAGAAAGGCCCCAGCCCGGGAATCGAACCTGGACCCCTCTTGCTGTGAGGAGACGGTGCTAACTACCACACCAGCGTGTAACCCAATATCGACCCTTATCATACCTAGAAATAAGTTGCTCTTTAAACACCAGGGTAGCTGTTCACCAAGCAGTTCTTCTTCTGGTCCTTGTATTGCCTCTTTAAATATATTGCCTACAAACTGTCAGTTTTTAAATAGAAATAGAATTTAATCATAGTATCATCTTACAGTTACAGCACTCTTCTTTTTTTTTTTTTTAAATACCCGTGGTTTCTGGTTTAGTTGTACATGTTTGAATAAGTATAACAATAGGAACCTCACATCATTTGACACAGTTGCCACTGTAATTTAAAATTAGCTTGAGCTATCAGTTTTTTCCACCTGGTAAAAACAAAAGATGAACAAATCCAGACCTCCACACAAACCCTGTGGGAGGTTGCTTCATTGGCAGATTTTATATCAAAGTGTGTGGCAGTAGTTTGAACATATTGCTATGTTTTTATAGTCCTCACAGTCATTGGCTAAAACACACTTATCTACTGAGTGGAAAAACATGCCTGGGAGGGGTGAGAATACCATTTAATCTCACTTGATCTACTGGTTTGAAAGTTGATTGAAATTAAGCAAAATGTTCAGAAACCGGCAGCAGTCGTGCAGGTTTTCATCAATTTACTGCTTCGATTTAAATGTCTTTTAAGGTTTGTATTTTGGTTAAATCTTTTCCCACAATCACCACAACTAAAAGGTTTCTCCCCTGTGTGGACTCTCATATGTCCCTTCAGATGTGTCTTTCTATTAAATCTTTTTTCACAGTAATCGCAGGCAAAAGGTTTCTCTCCAGTGTGGAGTCTCATGTGGCTTGATAGAGTTCCTCGCTCGCTAAATCTTTTACCACAAACATCACAGCCAAACGGTTTTTCACCTGTGTGAACTCTCATGTGCGTCTTAAGGATTGACTTATGTGTAAATGTTTTACTACAGATATCACAGCCAAAAGGTTTCTCCCCTGTGTGGACTCTAATGTGGCTCTTGAAATGTGACTTATGACTAAATCGTTTACCACAAACCTCACAGCCAAATGGCTTTTCCCCTGAGTGGACTCTCATGTGTCCATTAAGATGCGATTTGTGCTTAAAAGTCTTACTGCAAACATCACAACCAAAAGGTTTTTCTCCTGTGTGGACTCTTATGTGGCTGTTAAAAAGTGACTTATAGTCAAACCCTTTTCCACACTCTTCACAAGCATAAGGTTTTTCTCCAGTGTGGCCTCTCATGTGACTTAAAAGAGTTCCTTGCTCGCTGAACCTTTTACGACAAACATCACAACCAAACGTTTTCTCTTCAGTGTGAACTTTCATGTGTGTCTTGAGAAGTGAGCTTTGGTTAAATCGCTTACCACAATCATCACAAGCAAAAGATTTCTCACCTGTATGAACTCTTACATGTTTCTTAAAATGTGACTTGTTATTAAATCCTTTACCACAAACATCACAACAAAATGGCTTTTGTCCTGTGTGGACTCTTGTGTGTTCTGTAAGATGTGACTTGTGCTTGTATTTTCTATCACACACATCACACACAAAAGGTTTCTCCCCCGTGTGGACCCTGATGTGGTTCTTAAAATGTGACTTAAACTCAAATTCTTTCCCACACACTTCACAGCCAAATGATTTTTCTCCTGTGTGGACTCTCATGTGTTTCTTAAGGGAGTGCCTGTAAACAAACCGTTTACGACAGTCAGAGCAGCTGAAATGCTTTTTGATAGTGTCACAAATCAAATGTTGATTTACACCTGGCTCAGGTACCACGGTCTGGTTCCATTGTTTGTTATTGTATTCTGTTTCACATTTAGAATCTGAAGATTTTTGCCAATAATCATCATCACTGACTTCAGTCTCAGAAGAGTCTGAATCCTTTTCATCAGTATTTGGTTCTAAATGATTACTTGGATCTGAGTTTCTGGCTGGTTCTGCTCTGCCACAGTCCTCTCCATCAGTTTTCATCTGTTCAGCTGAGCTCCTGGTTGGAGGTTCTGTCTCTCTGATGTCCTCAGTTTTGACTTGATGAAGATGTAAGGACGGTTTCTCTTCTTCATCTTCAGTCTTAACAGTGACAGCAGTGAATGAGAACCTGGTGATATCGGCCTCTTCTTGCCCATGAAGCTGCTCTCCCTCCTGACTGCTGCAGAGATCCTCCTCTTCCTTCTTCACGAGGGGCGGTTCTGGGTCCTGCTGGTCCACACTGGAGCTCCAGGGAACCTCTTCTTTAACCACCAACAGCTGCTGAACATCTGCAGGTAACACTGAAACACACATGTATAAAGGACAACTGTGAGTTTATATCATATCAAATCAAATCAAATTTATTTGTAGCACATTTCATGTCAAACAGCTCAAAGTGCTTTACATAAAATAAAAGCATTGCAGCAGGGAGTGGAAGAAGCATTAAAAATACATAAAAGAATATAAAGAGAAACAAATAAAATCATTTAAATGAATTTAAAAACAAGCAACAGTCCAGATAAGTTCAAAGATATCGTGCAGATTTCATGCATAGACACATGAGAACAGAAATGTTTTTAACCTGGATTTAAAAATGTCTCCATTTGGTGAAAGTTTAATCTCCACTGGCAGTTTGTTCCACTTGTTTGCAGCATAACAGCTAAATGCTGCTTCTCCATGTTTAGTCTGGACTCTGGACTGGACCAGCTGACCTGAGTCCTTGGATCTAAGAGCTCTGCTGGCTTTATATTCTCTGAACAGATCGCAGGTGTAAACCATCAGCAGGCTTTTAAAATATAAAAACCTATTCTGTGACTGACTGGAAGCCAGTATCAACCCTGATCCTCAGGTATTTTTAATAGTATTGAAAATATTAAAAGGTCAACTTGGCAGCTGGATTCAAAAAAAAGAAAAGAAATCAAAATTAATACAGGATTTTTTATTTATTATTATTATTATTATTATTATTATATTAAATAAGTGCATTATTAATTTATTGTTGAAAGTGGGATAAATTAATAATGCACTGATTTAAAAAAAATAAAAAAAATAATAATAATCCTGTATTAATTTTGATTAATTTCTTTTCTTTAAAAAAAAATAAATAAATAAATAAACAGACAACGACACAACGCAGCTACAGGTAAGTAATTTTCTGGGTCAGTAATATGAACACAATTTTAAGTTGCCACTTAAACAGCAGACTACTCCTTTAAGCCTAGCTCAGAACTGTAGTGATTTCATCCATCTATTGCGCCTATCCAGGTCGGGTCATAGAGGCAACAGGTCCACTACAGAAACCCAGACATCCCTCTCCCCAACGACACTCTCCAGCTCCCCCTGGGGGATCCCGAGATGTTCCCAGATCAGATGGGATATATACTCCCTCTGGCGTGTTCTGGTTCTGCCCCGGGGCCTCCTCCCCAGGAGGAGCAGCAGCTCTATTCTGAGTACCCACTGATGATGGTGGAGCTCCTCCCCCTATCTCTGAGGCTGAGCCCCCCCCCCGAAGGAAACTCATTTCAGCCGCTCGTATCCACGACCTCATTCTTTGGGTCACTACCCAGATCTGAGGGTTGGAGCAAAGATGGAGCAGTAACCTGAAAGCTTCTCCTTCCGGCTCAGCTCCCTCTTCACCACAACGGACCGGAGCAGCGCCCTCATTACTGCTGACGGAGCCCCGATCTGTCTGTCCATCTCTGACTCCGACCTGCTATCACTGAGAACTGTTCTGCTTGAAGCAGAGATTCAAATACTCGCTGGGAACCGTGGCTTTAGATTTGGAAGGGCTGCCCCTCATCCCGGCTGCTTCACAGCTGTGAACTGCAGGTCCTGGCCTAAAGAAGCCAACAGAAACAACCACATCATCTGCAGAAAGCAGAGCTGCAACCCTCAGGTTCCCTCCTCTCCCCAAATACACCTTGAGAAATATTGTCCATGAAAATCACAAACGGGATCGTTGACAAGGGGCAGCTGTGATGGAGTTTAACATCAACTTTGTGCAAAGAATGTGGACTCTCTTTGCTTTACAGGAACCGTCCGCAAAAGCCAGTGAGTCCACAAATCACATGTAGACTGGGTGGCCAAACTCCCAAGACCCCCTCAGCCAGTACAACATGGTGGTCTCCCTACCTCCGTAAATATAAATCATCTATTTTAAGCCCATAAAGAAAATAATTTCTCATTTTCTGTAGTTGAAAACAACCTGTAGTAAACTCTCCTGGGGAGGCTGAGTAGTACAGTGACTCAGTCCCCCTTCTTATAGATGGGAATAGCCTTCATATTCACCACACAAACAAGAGCCAGGCCATATGCAGTCTGTCTCTAAATTCTGGTGTGGAAAATATGCATGTGCCAGGCATTTAGTAGAACTCTGAATGTATGAAACACAGGTGTGTATAGATGTCATATATAGGAAATTGTTTTTGAATTGGCTCTATATGAATGAATTGGATTATTTTATAAATAATTATGATTACAATTAATTAAATTCCAATTGGCTTGAATTGGACTTTATTATTTAAGTGCCTTGAGATGACATTTGTTGTATTTGGCGCTATATAAATAAAAATGAATTGTATCGAATTGAATATACATATATCCAGAAGTAGGAATGTGTCCTGCACCGCTGCTTGTTTTGATTGAAATTTATTACATGATACATCAAGTTATGTGGACTGACACATCTTATTATATAATTATATGTGTCACATTTGGGAGATTCTGTGAAAATATGCACAATTCACAGCTGTCTGACGTTTGAAAGCACGAAATAAGAAACTAACTTGGACTAATCTAACCACTATTCATCAGAGAAAATGTAGCCATGTGTTTTTTCATAGAAATATGACAACACAAGACATTAAAGGGATGGTTTGCCTCTTTTGACATGAAGCTGTATGACATCCCATATCAGCAACATCATTTATGAACATCTTCTTACCCCCTGCTGCGTCCTGTGAGCCGAGTTCCAGCCTCGTTTTGGTGTTGATGAAAGTAGTCCCTAGTTGGCTGGGGTTTAAAAAATAAAGCGTTTTGCTTCTCAAAACAATATGCGTTCAACAGAGTAATACATTTGCATCACAAAATCGTTCTCCAGGAAAAAGTCAGACCTCACAATCGCTTGGCCCTATTTTCTCTCCCTTCGTATCACTGCTTTTGTGATGCAAATGTATTACTCTTTTGAACGCATATTGTTTTGAGAAGCAAAACGCTTTGTTTTTTTTAAAGTATTTTTTTGGGCTTTTTATGCCTTTAATGATAGGACAGTGTGAGAGACAGGAAGCAGGGGGCAGAGAGACGGGGAAGACACGCAGCAAAGGGCCGCCCGGTGCGGGAGTTGAACCGGGGCCCGCTGCATCGAGGACTATAGCCTCTGTACATGGGGCGGCCGCTCAACCCACTGCGCCACCGACCGCCCCAATGCTTTGTTTTTTAAACCCCAGCAACTAGCCGGACTACCTTCATCAACACCAAAACGAGGCTGGAACTCTGCTCACAGGACGCAGCAGGGGGTAAGAAGATGTTCATAAATGATGTTGCTGATATGGGATGTCATACAGCTTCATGTCAAAAGAGGCGAACTATCCCTTTAAGATGCATCAAACTGTTACCAGGTGATTTGTAATCATACCTCCAACAACAGCACTACTAGAGGTGATGTGAAAGCAGCTACTGCCTGGCTGTGCTTCAGCCGGAGCAAAGCTAGTCTTCTGTCATCATGAAAAAGAAACAACATTCAGCTGTTTTCTAACAAACAGTCCTGTGAGGAACAACTTCTACGAATACTCTTGTTATTTACAAAAAAAAAACATTATTAGGGTTTTTAAATCACAATCAAACTGCCTTATAGTAAAAGTTAGAGTGTAACTTACTGAGATCTCTGCTGTCTTGTGTCTGCTCCAGTTCTGATGTGGATGCTGCAGGTACGGGGGGCACCAAGCTGGGTCCTCTGGGGTCATCTGGTTGGAGACTCCACCTTCGAGGCATCCCTGCTGCACTTGTGGTTTTTCCTTTCACAATCCTTGTTCGTTACTCAGGGATGCATCTGCCATCTTCGTCGGATCTTAGGTTGTGCTGTATCCTCTGCTCTTGTACAGCTGTCTGCAACTGTAATTAGATTAATGTCAAACATTCAATCAGTTATTCATACAACTTATAACTTTTGGGGAACATTTAATCACATCTACACAATAACAGTAATAACAATAATAACATATATATATATATATATATGAGGGAGAGACAGAGAGAAGTAAAATCATTTGTAAATAAACTAGGATATTTCAAAGGTAAAATACACTTCTCAGTGCTGGGAGGGTTGGCTCGTCTGGACAAACAACACAATAAATCAAGAATAGCTCAACAACAGACTGCAGCCGAGCAGACGTACTGTGTCAGTGTCTGGAGGAAGTAAACACCTGGATGAGAGAGAATTTTCTACAATTAAATGAAAAAAAAACTGAGATCATTCTGTTTGGTAGCAAAGAGAAGAGGGTCAGCGTCGGTAAATATCTTGCTGATGGTTTACATCTGTGATGTGTTCAGAGAATATAAAGCCAGCAGAGCTCTTAGATCCAAGGACTCAGGTCAGCTGGTCCAGTCCAGAGTCCAGACTAAACATGGAGAAGCAGCATTTAGCTGTTATGCTGCAAACAAGTGGAACAAACTGCCAGTGGAGATTAAACTTTCACCAAATGGAGACATTTTTAAATCCAGGTTAAAAACATTTCTGTTCTCATGTGTCTATGCATGAAATCTGCACGATATCTTTGAATTTATCTGGACTGTTGCTTGTTTTTAAATTCATTTAAATGATTTTATTTGTTTCTCTTTATATTCTTTTATGTATTTTTAATGCTTCCTCCACTCCCTGCTGCAATGCTTTTATTTTATGTGAAACACTTTGAATTGTTTGTACATGAAATGTGCTACAAATAAATTTGATTTGAACAACAAGAATCATATTGAACATGGACACGTACCAACCTGGAAAATCGGCTGGATAACAAGTGTAACTGTTACTGGATGTTACTACACCGGAGTAAATGACATACAACACAATCACTGAACAGAGGTAAACTAAGCTAAGTTAAACCGGGCCTGGTCTAAAGTTAATTATATGACAATAAGAAAAATAAATAGCAGTGAAATTTACTCAACAAGCCAAATCGGAAGCTAACTTTAGCACCATTCGTCCATCAGCGGTGATTTCCAGCTGGGAAACATGGGCCACATCGATCTTTAGCCTTGTTTTTTTTTTTTTTTTTTTTTTTTTTTTTTTACCGTTTTTCTCGGTTTAGTTTCGTTTCGTTTCACGCTCCCTCGCTTTTTCTTCGGCTGCTATGATCCTCCATTTGTCTCAATTTGGCCTCACAGTAGCACCACTGTTTCTCCTGCTGAGACGATATAATCTCGCCCAAAAAACGGCAACAGTTAGCCGCATGCTAGTCAGTCCCACTTTTATTTTGTTTCCCCATGCAACACACCGCAGCAAACAAACGGTTCCTACCCTCGAAAAACAACTGAAGCGTTTTTAAAAAGGGAAACGTTCAAACACTTTCCTCTTATATAAAGTATACATAGTATCTCCAGTGTTTTATTTGACTCTCTTCTGGATGACTTTAGCTCAAGACTATTTGAAGAGTTTGGCTGCTTGGAAGCAAAAATATACAGAAAAGAAATGTGGCTAAAGACGTTTGCACAGTGCTGTGTCATAAAAATGATATTCTCTGCTGATATCTGCATTATATAATTGTATATCTGTAAGATATGTTATGCATACAAAAAAAAAACGAATTTGATATGTAAAATATATTGTTGATAGACCAGATTCTACACAGCTACAGGGAACCCCGACTGTGAGGACTAATAGGCATAAATATGCTTTGTTTGCCTCATCAAAAAATCATGAAGAATTATTATTTCTTTAAAAATCACAATTTCTAACACAAATCTTGTCTAGATTTTGCTTAATTTATTAACCAAAAAGTAACAACAGAATATGATTTATTGCATAATTTTGAAGATTGAGGCATCTTTTGGGGCTCTTTGCTTGACATTTTTCCAATTTTCCACTTCAGTTTGTGCATGAAGAGCATCTCTGCACTGCATGATATTTGATTCAGAACCCAACATGTGCTCATTGGTCTCACTGTAGAGAGTAATTGTGTCCATTTACATTTAGCAGACGCTTTTATCCAAAGCAACTTACAACTGTCAACTATCCATTAGTTCAGGGACAATCTCCCTGGAGCAACTTCGGGTTAAGTGCCTTGCTCAAGGACACAACGGTGGCAGCTGGGATTTGAACCCATGCTCACCAGGGTACTAGGTCTGAAAGGCATGCGTCTTAACAGCTATGCCTAGTGATGGCAAAATGAGGCTTTGTGAACCAATGAGGCTTTCCAGCCCAAAGGTTCGCCAAAAGGTTCATTACCCGAAGCCTCATTGAAACGGTCTCTCTAGTGACACCTGCTGTGCAAAAGGAATAGATGACAGACTAAATTAACCCTGAGTTAGAGCATCCTGCAATATAAAATAAACAATTGTTGTCACTGTGTCTCAATGAAAATAAATGTGTGAAAACTGCATATATGGAAGTATTATTGAGTGCTATGGTGTTGATCACTCAAATGAAATATATCAATGATGTACACTGACTACAGTGCTTATGGGACCGGGAGTATGAAAGTGCTTATGGGACCGGGAGTCAGGAATAAACTGCAACCGGGCAGTATGGGCAACAAGACAAACATAAGTTATTGGTTTTTATTTTAAAAAATGTGTGTCAATAACGTTGCGGTTTAATATGCCCAGAAGAAAAAAGAGCGACAACAACTACCGATAACTATGTTCTTCTCTCGAAAAAACACACACTGCACCGCGGGCTTTAGAAGAAAAAAAAAACGCTGAGTCAGGATGCAGCGGCTCAATCAGAAGAGCAATGAAATACACGCGAGTCACTATTTGTCCTACTGTAGCCTACTTTGAATTTCTTTTTCATAATCATTTTTCATTTTCTCCCGTTCTAATCCAATGACTCGGGTCGCGGTGCTGATCTCCGCAATTTGAAGCCTTCAGTTCGTATTGATTCAAATTATTATTTTACAGTAGGCCTACAGTAGTTATTTGTAAAAAAAAAAAAAAGGTTACTACTTCACGGATTTCGCCTATCACGGGTTCTTTTTGGAACGTAACCCCCGCGAAAAACGAGGGTTCATATCCTATATAACTATTCTAACACTATTCTAACCTAATTACGATATATTCTAATGCAGTATAATAATAATAATAGATGATATGACTGATATAATAACTGAACTTAACCACTAACTCTGATACAAGTGCCGCAAGGTTCAAACCCTTTTTATGCGATAGTGACGCTCAAAATGAATCAGTGACGTGTACACTGAATCCGAGGCCTCGTTTGTCATCAGTCACGTGATTTTTATGGAAACGATACAAGCCTCGAACCAACGCTTCATCTGGCTCGCCCCTTTTTGCTCGACACATGCTCCGAGGCCTCGCTTCAAACGCCACATCACTAGCTATGCCACCACCGCCATAGGTTATGTGTCCATAGGTTATGTGACTTTAAACCATGTCAGTCAGGTGTTAACACAGTTGTAGATGTGCCATTTAAATACTTCCTTTTCATAAACTGCACAAACATTTGTGCAAAACTTTGCTCATGTTTCAAACTGTAAACACGACCTAAAATATAAAATAAACTAAATAAAGTGAATGCTGAACTGACAGGATGGTGTAAGGAAGATTTAAGGTTTGAAAGGTTAGGATAGCAACATCACAGCTGAGATGTTCACAGTGATGGTGAGTTATTGTCATGGTCTGTGTTTTTGTTTCATGTTATGTTTTGTACTCGAGTTACATTTCTGATATTTAGTTTCTTTACTTCCTGTTTTTGTTGAGCTTTCTGTTCAGTTTCTGAATAGTTCAACAATATAAAACAGGAAGAAAGAAGACTAAATGACAAAAAAAATTAACTAAAGTACACAACTTAACATGAAATAAAAACTAAGAAACCAAAAACCACGCAGCACTGAATAGAGCTTATAGTTTTGTCCATGTTGTGTGATAGTAACCCACTTCTGATGGACCAGGCGGTAGAATAAAAGTGAAGTCAGGCTTCTCTCACGGTGGTTGTGGTAGTTTCTGCACTGGTCCTGAATATGTTGAAGCCTCCAGAGCGACATCTTAACTTGAAGATTATATGTAGAGATAAATCTGTTTTGTACTTGCAGATATGTAACTGAAAGAAGCAGTGATGACCCATATGCATACAGGCAGAATAAACAATTTTATTAAAAACTGCAGATGCCGATAATCCAGAAACAGTAAGAAACTTGTTTGTGACAGTTTGATGCACATCTGAAACGACAGCAAGAATCTGGCACTGAACAAAGGAAGATAAGGGGGTAGGTATGCAGAAGGAGTTTATTAGGAAGCTCGGACCTGGGTTTGAATAGAATAGAAAAAAAAATGACCTAAAACCATCCTTTCCTGAGCTCTTTACCTTGACCTTGATGGAAAAAGGTCAGCGGAATCAGGAAAAACAGTAGGAGAAATTCTTAAGGACTCAGGAAAAGACGACTGGGCTGATGTGGGTCTGCAGCTCTAAATCTACAAATATTCTACCAAATGTACCGTAGATACTATGTCTATAGTAATCTAATCACATTGTTAACAAATGTTCCGTTAAACATATGTCATATTAAATGTAATATAGAATATTTCTTCATCATCATGAAAAAAACCCTCAAATGTAGTGTTGTCACAGACATCCTGAGCTCTTATTTATCGACATGAACCAGTTATCACGACTGGATGAAAAAATCTGAACACTGAAGAAAAAAAATCCACAAAACATGAGGGTTGTTCTGCGTTTACAGATGTTTTTTTACTAAAAAATTGTGACCATATTTCAACATTTTTATTCTAGATCAGATTCTAGGTCTGCTTCATAAACAAGAACTTTTGAAATCATGATAAAAAAAGTTCACACGAGTTAACATTCATACAAAATGTTTGACACACTTAACTGTGGTCGTGCACAGTGGTGAAGCTGTCTGCTCGCCTCACGGTGGTGCTGAGGTGAGGATCATTCATTTATGTTTTAGCAGATCCTTAAAGGCGCCATGGCATGAAAATAAATGAAGGCTTTTATGTATCTTTATAGGCTTTAGTGGTCCCCTAATACTGTATCTGAGTTGTTTCCCCAAAATTCTGCCTTGGTGCAGAATTACAGCCAGTCCCAAACATGAGCTTTCCTCAGGATCCTCAGAATGAGCTGTTTAGGGTCTGCAGCTTTAAATGCAGATTAGGAGGAGAAAGGCGGGGCAAAGATTGCTCTGGTTTGCAAAGAAGCACGTAGCGCGAGTCATTTCAATCGGGGGAAAGGCAGATATCGTGCGCGCCATAACACCAACAGCAGGACGGCTATCAAAACAACAAATAAGTACACAACACTCGCGTTACAGTAAATGAGGTGTCCACTCGCATACCTCATGCTATTTACCGTTACATTAGCGACAGTGACCGAGCTATTAGCTGCAGAGCTAACGACACAGACAGACTGACCGTTTTGACTATGGAACCATGAATGAATCATTATCCTGATGAAATGCACTGAATTTGCGGATTCATTCTTCTTCTTCTTCAGTGGGCGGGGAAAGGCAGTTTTGGCATAGCCATATATGGGATCTGGGGGGGAAATAACCTCGACGTCATAAGCGGCGGCTTTCCTGATCAGGCCATCTGCATGGTCACATTACCAAAGGTGGAGAATAATTTCCAGTGCATGGTTTAGGTCTATCGTCATTTTTAGCCACTGGGGGACCGCAGGCAGGCTAGAGGAACTCATATTAATGTTAAACAACCGTAAACAGTGAAAATTTCATGCCATGGCTCCTTTAATGCAGGAACATGCAAACTATCCCTTTAACTTCTGAGATTTGCTGCTTCTTTATTATCAAGTGATCTAACCACCATGGTGCACCACCTGCTGACTCCATCTCTAAGGTGTAACAGGATTTACAGACTGGTGGAGGCAGATGCTGCTACGACCCAAAAATGCTGGAAATACACAACCAGTCAAAAATCCTTCAAAAAAGACCGAAAACTTGTATGTTTGTACAGTTTATTAAAACATTTCTAACACAAACTGAGCCCTGTGACGGACTGGTGACCCATCCAGGGTGTGCCCGCCTCTCCAGCAGCTCCAGCCTCCCTGAGTTGGATTAAGCGGCTATAGAAAATGCATGGACGGTGACTTTTTTTTCTTTCGTCTTGGTTAAATCTTTGTCCAGTCATCGCAGCCATACGGGATTTCTCCTGTGTGGACGTTCATGTGCGTCTTCAGGTGCGACTTCTGTTTAAACCTTTTACCACAAACATCACAACCAAACGGTTTCTCACCTGTGTGGATTCTTAGATGTTTCTTCAGATTTGTGTTCCGGTTAAAACTTTGTCCGCAGACATCGCAACTAAACGGCTTCTCCCCCGTGTGGATTCTTATGTGTTTTTTAAGATTTGTCTTTTCATTGAATCTTTGTCCACAAATATCACACCCAAATGGCTTCTCTCCTGTGTGAGTCGTCATGTGTGTCCTAAGACTTACCTTTTGTTTAAATCTGCTGCCACAAACCTCACAACCAAATGGCTTCTCTCCCGTGTGCACTCTCATGTGTCCTTTTAGATTTGCCTCCTGCATGAATTTCTGTCCGCAAACCTCACAACAAAATGGTTTCTCACCAGTGTGTATTTTCAGGTGTCTCTTGAGATTGGTTTCATACTTAAACAACTTCCCACAAACATCACAGGCAAATGGTTCCTCGCCTGTGTGGACGCTCATGTGTCCCTTCAGAGTTGTCTTTTTTTTAAACTTCTGTCCACAAACTTCACATGCGAATGGCTCCTCTCCTGTGTGGACAATCATGTGCGTCTTAAGATGTGTCCTTTGTTTAAATCTTTTACCACAAACATCACATCCATATGGTTTCTCTCCTGTGTGAACTCTCAAGTGTTTCTTTAAGGGTCCACTCTGATTGAATCGTTTACCACAAACATCGCAGCCAAACGGCTTCTCTCCAGTGTGAACTCTTACATGGATCTTCAGATCTGTCTTTCTGTTAAATCGTTTATCACAAAAATAACAACTCAGCGGTTTCTCTTCGGAGCGAATTATCATTTCTGAATCTGCATTTTGTTTCACAGAAAGACGTGTCTCACTCACCAAGCAACTGGAAGAGCTTTGCTCAGAGTTACATTTCACATGTCTCTGCAGAGATTT
Source organism: Odontesthes bonariensis (assembly GCF_027942865.1). Lineage (NCBI taxonomy): Eukaryota > Metazoa > Chordata > Actinopteri > Atheriniformes > Atherinopsidae > Odontesthes > Odontesthes bonariensis. The sequence goes on along the minus strand of NC_134528.1, from coordinate 5,062,948 downwards.
CTTAGAAAGAAATCTTTTTCCACACTTTGAGCAGCTGAAGGACTTTTTGGCTTTACGTCCTCCATCCTTATTTACACCCGACTTAGGTGCTTTGGTCTCCTTCCAGCTTTCGTCGCTGTCTTCACTCTCCGGTCCAGAGTTTGACAAAGGTTCCTGCCAAACATCATCCTCGTCATCTTTGTCATTGTCGTTGTCGTCGTCATCATCGTCATCACAATTTTCGTCGATGCTGACTTCAGTCTCAAAAAAGTCTGAATCCTTTCCGTCGGTATTTGCTTGGAACTGACTGTTTCTGGCTGGTTCTGCTCGGTTTCCGTCGGTTTCTGTTTGACTCTGTTCAGCTGAGCTGCTGGTCGGAGGTTCTGTCTCTCTGTGGTCTTCAGTTTTGATTTGATGGAGCTGTGAGGACTGAGGTTCTTCATCGTCTTCACTTTTAACAGTAACAACTTTGAATGGAAACCTGCTGATATCCGTCTCCTTCTCTCCATCATGCTGCTCTCCCTGCTGACTGATCCAGAGCTCCTCCTCCTCCTCCTTTATGTGGACGCCTTCTGGGTCCTGCTGGTCCAGACAGGAGCTCCAGGGAACCTCTTCTTTGACTATCAACAGCTGCTGAACATCTGCAGGTAACGCTGAAAAACATAACGAACAGCTGTAAACACAACATCTGTATTCATGCTAATCCTTGATTTTAGTCACCCTTTGATTAGAAAACATTAAAAAGTAAATGCAGGGTGGAAGAAACCGAACAGAACTGCTTGAGCTGAGCCTGAAGTTGTGTAAATTACTGTAGTTTTCATGTCAGCTGACCCTGGTAGTTTACATATTCGTGGGAGGTGCTGGTAAACTTAATGAATATACCTTTTTTCCCCCCATTTATTAGACCAGAAGCAACATAAATCACATCCGGATCCTTACCAGCAGTCGTCTGGCTCCGTGTTCATTGAATCGGCTGCAGTGTTCATTATGAAATGCACCCAAACAAAGCAGAGAGGGACTGTCCTTCACAGAAAAAGTAGCTCTTGTTTGTTCCATTAAACATCTGCAGCTCATCCAGAACGCTGCTGCTGGAGTTTTAACCCGGACTAAGAGATCTGAACACATCACAGCAGCTTTAAAATCTTTACTCTGGCTTCCAGTCAGTCACAGAATAGATGTTAAAAGCCTGCTGATGGTTTACATCTGTGATCTGTTCAGAGAATATAAAGCCAGCAGAGCTCTTAGATCCAAGGACTCAGGTCAGCTGGTCCAGTCCAGAGTCCAGACTAAACATGGAGAAGCAGCATTTAGCTGTTCTGCTGCAAACAAGTGGAACAAACTGCCAGTGGAGATTAAACTTTCACCAAATGGAGACATTTTTAAATCCAGGTTAAAAACATTTCTGTTCTCATGTGTCTGCACGATATCTTTGAACTTACCTGGATTGTTGCTTGTTTTTAAATTCATTTAAATGATTTTATCTGTTTCTCTTTATATTCTTTTATGTATTTTTAATGCTTCTTCCACTTCCTGCTGCAATGCTTTTATTTTATGTAAAGCACTTTGAATTGTTTGTACATGAAATGTGCTATATAAATAAATTTGATTTGATTTGATTTCAAACAGTTTTTGGTAGATTTGTCTTTGAAAAGAGATAAATAACCCTCAAAGGATCTGGAAAAAAGCTGCTAAATCTTGTCGGCACTGGTGTGATCGAACCAGACGTCTGGGTTTCCCTCCTGAATCTGTTGCCTCTGCGACCCGACCTCAGACGAGCAGATGGGAACAGATGGATTCAAATCAGCGGGGCTCCACCGCTCTGCTCTTTGTGGCAGAAGCCCCAGAGGTGGCTTCTTGTTCTTAGGCCTTCCTGCAGCTTTATACACCATCAATCACATCACAAACTAAAACATTTGCAGTGGACACTATGGGCATTTGAGAGCATGCACCTACATCACTGTTGTAACTAGATGCACTTTGAGGGACTAGAAGCAGTGTTCCCACTTCAGAACTAGTTCAAAGTTCAGTTCACACTGACTGAAACTGAACAAGGTCATGTTCATTTCTCCCTTTTTTATGGCCTCCTTTGAATGATTCTCTTTATATTGTACATTGTTCCATAGAGTGCAATGAAGTTCTGGACCATGTGATGCATTAACATCTCTGTATTACAAACTATCAAGATACTCTCAATCAAACTGATGGAGAAAAAAACAAACAAGTTTTTTGATCATTTTCTCACACTGATGAAATTAGCCAGCAGAGGCCGAAACGTTCCAATCTCAAAATGAACCTAATCTAACATGTGGTAACTTTAGCTGTGAAAACAAACGGTTTAGTCAAACGCTGAAGAGAACTTCAGAAAACAGCCCAGCAGCTGTGTGATGCAGATGTTGCACCAAGGCGTTGCAGGTGTTCACCTCCGGCTTGCTGCTGAGCAAAGTCATCGACTCCATCACTCAGTGGCAAAAAGTGGCGGTGAACCGAGTACATTTATGTCTGATGACATCACGTGCATTCCCTCTATAAAGATGCTAACGCCAGGAAGAAAGACTCCTGGAGCATAAAGTAAAGATGGAGGCTTTGCGAGATCTCATTTCTTTGTAATTATTGTATACATATGTATACATATATATATATATATATATATATATATACATACATACACACATACATATATATACATATATATGTGTGTTTGTGTAGTTTTGTTTTGGTTTAGTTTACTTTTATCCATCCATCCATCCATCCATTATCTATACCGCTGAATCCGTCGGTCGGGTCGCGGGGGGGCTGAGCCTATCCCAGCAGTCAATGGGCGAGAGGCGGGGTACACCCTGGACAGGCCGCCAGTCCATCACAGGGCCACATAGAGACAAACAACCATGCACGCTCACACTCACTCCTAAGTACTTTTATCTATTCATCCATTATTTTAAATATTTAAATATTTTAAATATTTCTTTTTAATCATTTTTATCACATACTTATTATACACTTATTTATCCAGTGTTTTTCCTCATGGGGACTATGCCCACTCGGTCTCTGGGGTCATTACTGTGGGGATGGCCCTGGTTCGGGGTGGCTGGGGGATCCTGCACTGCAGCCCTGGCTGTGGTGTGGATGCCGGCCTGCCCTGATCTGGGCTGTTCCCCGTGGTGGCGGCCTCTGTGGTCATTGGTGGGCTGGCTCCCGGTGTGGACAGATCCCCAAGATACTGGGGAGGGTATGTGTGCAGTTGTTGGTTTGATGTTGTGTGTGAGTTTATGCATGAATTGATTTGATTATTGATTTTATTATGTAAAGCACTTTGTGTTTGATTTGATCTGACTCAGGCAGTTGGCCAAGTTTCAGAGCATCAACTGGAAATGAATCAAATGAAGGTGAAGAATCTGCAGCAGGAGTTTGACCAGCAGACCAGGTATGAAGCCAGGTTGGCAGGAGAGACTAACAGAGCATCCCTCCCTCCTCCCTGCTGTCTTCACATCGCATGTTACAGACGGAGACAAACAGGTGTGAGTCACTTACTGAGATCTCTGCCGTCTTGTGTCTTTTCTGATGTGGATGCTGCAGCTGTGGGGGGCACCAAACTGCGTCCTTTGGGGTCATCCGGCTGAATGCTCCTCTTTTCAGGCATCCCTGCTCCACCTGTGATTCTCCTCGTCACAGCTCACAGACGCATCGGTCGTCCTCCTCGGATCTCAGCTCGTATCCGCCGTGTCTTCTGATGCGGTCATCTGAAAGTAGCAACACAAAGATGATCGATCAAAGAAAAAAAGGAAACACACAGTCAATGTCAGAATACATCTCTGCTTGCTTGGAGGCACCGATGCTGCTCACTAATCCCAGAACGGTTTAGGCCCAAAGATACATCTGTGATATGTTCAGAGAATATAAAGCCAGCAGAGCTCTTAGATCCAAGGACTCAGGTCAGCTGGTCCAGTCCAGAGTCCAGACTAAACATGGAGAAGCAGCATTTAGCTGTTATGCTGCAAACAAGTGGAACAAACTGCCAGTGGAGATTAAACTTTCACCAAATGGAGACGTTTTTAAATCCAGGTTAAAAACATTTGTTCTCATGTGTCTATGCATGAAATCTGCACGATATCTTTTAATTTATCTGGACTGTTGCTTGTTTTTAAATGAATTTAAATTATTTTATTTGTTTCTCTTTATATTCTTTTATATATTTTTAATGCTTCTTCCACTCGCTGCTGCAATGCTTTTATTTTATGTGAAGCACTTTGAATTGTTTTGTACATGAAATGCGCTACAAATAAATTAGATTTTTTTTTATTTCGCCAAAGAGGCGAGCAGAGTAACGGGGACAGAATAAGTGAAAGCTGAAACATGATCTAACCATAGTTAAGCTGCATTTAATCATCACTGTTAGATGAGCCTTTAATCAGATTGTGACTGAAGTAAAAATGTACTTTGAATTCAATTTAAAGTGTTAGGATTGACAAGATACCGCCTCGAGCATCTCCTCTCCAGGTTGTTTTAGACCTGCATGTCTCCCACCTGGAGAAGCAACAGGAACACAGGGAGGGCAGTTCTACACCTCTGTAACTGAATCTGTCACCGTCACAGTCTGTCACTAAAAAGCTGGAAAAACAGACAACAAACAGAAATCAGGAACGACTCGACAACTTACAGCTCAACCTTAAAATATCTTTAATGGAGAATCTGCTCATTTCACAAACTGAAACCAACTAAACACTTTCTACAGCAGATCTGAAAGACCATCATCTCTTTTCCTTTAGAAGTACAAAAGTAATTTTAGGCATTTATCCAGATGACTGTTCTTTATCTTGTAAGGAAAGGAAAATGGTCGACCTTTGTTTACTGCAGGCCAAACGCTGTATTGCATTATGCTGGAAGAATGTTGGTTAACCCTCTTTTACCCCACTGGTTAAATAACTTAACATGGAGTTTGGCTCTTGAGAAACTGACCTATATTGTTAGAAAGAGGGCTTCTGAATTTTATGATATTTGGAGGATATTTCTGGAACTGTTGAGGGAGGGACAATGAGATAATGAAAATTATTTAATTTGTTGTTGGAAGTGCAAGCTGTAACCTACATTTTGAATACTTTTTTAAACTCTATTATTATTATAAGTAGTATTATAATTTTTATTTATAAGTGTGTTTATTTACTTATTTATTTTTATTATTTTCATTATTTCATATTCATTGCACAGTAATTTGCTGTCTAATTACTGCAGTTAAATGTATCTTTTTTAATCGTTTAATTATTATTTTCTTTAGTGCCATTTGTTTTGGATGTTTAAATTGTTGGATTTTGTTATATTAACATGAAAAACCAATAAATATATGTTTAAAAAAAGAACTAGAAAAGTACACCACTTCCTCTTTCCCTCTACCCATCACTCATAGTCCGCTCTCAGTAGTTTCACACAAACTCCCAAAGAAAAGCAACAAATACCTAAACTAGAGTGGACCGCTTTTACATTAAATGTAATTAAAATGTGTATGTTTTCTGATTAAACCTGTTGACAGTAAAATAATCGTTTTTACAAAATCATCTCTTCTTGGGAGACATTTTTTTGCTGATGCACTGAAGAGACACTGGAGACACTTTCCATGTTGCACAGGCCACACTGACAGTGTGTATTCTTCCATCTGCACCGTCTTGCTCTTTAATTTACTGCTTCTGCTGCAATCATGGTATCTCACTGTATATCCAACACTTAATCTGCTCTGTATAGAGACATTTTAACCTCCTTATGTACCGTACACCTGAAGTACTCTGTTCAATGTGACGAATAAAGTCACTATGACCACCTGTGATAGTTTGAGTGGGAGTTAAACCATAGTTTGACCACTAGAGGGCGCCCTGACTCCACGGTTAACACTGTGAGGCCAAAACAAACTGGAGAGCTACAACAAGCTGACCCCTTCGTCCAAAAATGAACCCCGACCATTAAAACAGCTACATAAGCCATGTTTATCACAACTGTTTGTTGAATAGAATTTGTTACTAAATTGTCAATAAAAAGAAAAAACACTTATTTTTAAGGAAACCTTGTTCCAGTTCATCTGCACCAGACTGTTAACTCAGTTTAAGGTTTGTGATGTGTGAAAACCAGACTTTTGAGACCGTCTCTGGTTACATGAAAACAGCAGTGTTCAGGAGGAGAAATATGTGCGGCTTGGCTCTCAACAGTCACTGTAAGAAATATAAATAAACTCCCAGGGCTGGCATGCAGTTTTGGGACTGAGCTCACAGCTGCTGCAGAAAGTAACACGCTGGATAAACGGCGTGTTCTCTGCTGGTTACTCTAAGGCACGGCAGGGTCCTTTAATGTGACACAACAAACATTTATCTTTACAGAATCATACTCATTGTTTTTTTTTTTTTAAATCAGTTCCCAGAGTCAGAAGCAGACATGCAGCAGCTGCATTCAGCTTCTATGCTCCACATGTCTGGAACAAACTTCCAGAAAGCCTCAGATCAGCTGAAACACTCAGTGTGTTTACGTCCAGGCTGAAGACACACCTATTTTCAGCTGAATAAAGCTCCAAATCTGAAGCTTGAGTTTCAAAACTTAATCATATTTTAACGTCTGATTTTATCTATTGTTCTTATTTCTTTCTCTTTTGTTTAAATTTTAAATCATGCTTTTTATTTCTACTGTTTTAATGTCTCTATAAAGCACTTTGAATCGCCTTATTGTTGAATTGTGCTGTACAAATAAACCTGCCTTGCCTAATGTGTCCCCCATGAGATCAGAGCAGTTGGATATAAATGCATCATGAGCACTTACACCGGTGCTTATGGCCGACACCTCAGCCTCAGGGCTGCTGATCCAAAACCGACTCTCTACAGAGACACGAAACAACTCGGTAGATCTGTTCTCCACCTTGGCTGAAGTCTTCCACCGGTCCCTACACTGACATGAGCACCAAAGCTGTTCGTGTATTTGCACATTGAGTTGCCTGTGGTATGAAATGCGCTATATAAATAAAGATGCCTGGCCTTGCCTTGCCTATTTGGAAACAAGTTCAAAACATCCAGGGCATCTCACCTGGTTTAACCAACCCTAACAACGGAGATCTCTCTAAGCAGTGTTACGCCGCAGTCAGCTCAGGTTAGATTTGTACACCTTAACGTAAAACAGGTGGAGGTGGCATCAGAGAGCCAATCAGTGTCATGTAGTGTCAGCAGAAAAGTAACACAGCTGCAGCAAAAGCAGGAAGGGAAGATGATCCATCAGAAAAAGAATGCAGCTGACGGTGTGAATGCATATTTCAATAAGCTCATTCACATCCCTAACACGTTATTTAATGTCAACGTGGCCGATTTGTGATCAAATGAATCCGCTGTAGGTGTTAAAGTTTTCTGTCTGTTTTAAACACTGAATAAAGAAAAGTGATTCAGACCAGTCAGCGTTTATTGTAAAAGTCCAATTTCATTTTCTCATCATCCAGCCTCTAAATGCTGAACAAAAAGGGTTTTTAGGTAATTTTAACTACGGCGAGTTTGACACAAAATCACAATTTATGAGTAAAAAGTCAGGAAATCTCTTACATCTCTGATATCTCTGATAGACTGTGAAACACTTTAAAACAGGCCTGAAAACCTTTCTTTTTACCCAAATGTAAAGTGCGTTATAAATAAAATGTATTATTATCATTATTATTATGTTAACATCAGTGAGTTAACGTCACACCAGGGTCTTTAACGAGGCTGGGATTCTACCCATCAACCTGTCACCCAGAGATCTGCCCCCAGAGCAGGTTAGGTTTCCAGCATCCGTTGCCATGGTGATACATCTCTGTGAGCGACCTGCTGAACCACTAATCAAGCTTCGTAGCACAGGCTGCTGGTCCAAAAACAAAGAGAAATATTAGTTTTGGAGCGCAAAATGTAAAGTTCCAACCCTGCTAACAGTCAGAAAAAGGTTTCCTGTGTCGGTAACTCTGCTCATAACCATGTTCTAACTAACGCTACCAAACAGCTAGTTACATTTCCATTGGTGGGTTAAATTACCTGTCCAGCAGAAAACAGACAACTTCGGCGTCTCTCTGAAAACATATGTTCCTCATCAGTGATTTCCAGCTGGGAAAGGCCACACCAGCGTTTCTCCTGGTTTTCTTCGTCTTTTTGTCGGTTTGGTTTTGCAGCTTCAGCTCATTTGATCCTCCATCTGTCACAGTTTAGCCTCCAAAAGTCCTCACAACACTCTCCTGATCAGCTAGCATCAGTGGCCGTTTCTTACACGTACAAAGGCTGGAAAACAAAGCCCCTACATCAAGCTACATGCTACTGATTCCGACCATAATTGCGTTCCCCCTGGAAACATGAATCCTCCTGAAAGATTCTTCCGCTTTGTTTTACCCGATCCTACATTTTCAGGATGAAGGGTTTCACCCGAGCATCTGACGCTCCTAGTTTGTGCTCGTGTACCAAAGGTTTAATGCAGGCGTTGTATGAAGCTCTCGAGCTCTGGCTCCACCAAAGCCCCGCCCCTTCCAAACAGTCAAAGAAGAAGCGCGCGTTCGCGAAAACTCGCTCCCGACGTCCAGTACTGCGGAGCTCCTACGGAGAGCGGGAGGCCCAAAAATGTTGTTTCTTTTTCACTTTTAGGTGCGTGGGGTTTTTAAAAAATTATAAATTAGTCCAACTTTATGTCCTTAAACTTCTTTTTCTCCTTAAACTTCTCTTGAGGGTGAGCTGAAACGTTAACTAGTGTTAAGTTTTTATCTTTATTTTTGCCTGGCAACATATAAGTGCAGAGATTTTCAACCTGTTGTGTCTTAATTTGTACATTACAGCAAGGGAAACACATCCTAATCACTGATAATTCACTATTAAATAATGTTCCTCCAGTGTTTGGATGGAAAATAGGTTTGTACATCTCTCAAATCCATACTGCTGACATGTTAACCCATAACATATAAATCCTTAAGGTGTTTATTTGACCACAGTAATACACATCCTGATGGGTAGGAAATCAACAATCCAATACAGTTCCTTACATTTAGAAATAAAGGAGATCAATACATCTGTCAAATTCATACTGATGGCTTGTTATTTCCCAACAAATCAGTCTGGAAATTTTTGTTTCCCCTGCTATAAGTTACACATTATGTTATTACTTCGCTCTGTGGCCTCCAGGCGGCCGGCTGCCCCGTCACTCAGCGGTCCCTGCGCACGATCGACACGGTCACGGCTTTTCTCTGTTCTGGCCCCCCGATGGTGGAAAGATCTCCGACTGATGTCAGGACAGCTGAGTCGCTGCCCATCTTTCGCCGCAGGCTGAAAACCATCTCTTCAGGAACACTACCCTGATCCGCTCTCTCAGGACATCACCTGCTTCGTCCTAGTTCCTTACGCACTTATTTGTTTCCTAAATTGTCTTCCCATTTGTCTCGGTACCTAACTTACCGCACTTACTCTAGCACTAACTATGATCTTAGCTGTTTGGTTTTGGAAGGAAATGCACTTATGATTTCTTGTGACCTGAAGTTCTTTTGCCTACCGATGTGGAACACACTTATTGTGAGTCGCTTTGGATAAAAGCGTCTGCAGAATGACCGTAATGTAATGTAATGTACTTTACATGTTATCCTACGGAAGCCCAGAGCGGATGTGGTACGTATAAACTTTTTTTTTATCGTTTTCTCGAGATAACGAGTTAATTTACTGATGGTTTTCGAGGCCACTTTTTCTCCCCAGTCCGCCCCTGTTTATGTGTTTATATGCATTTCTGGGAAAGGTTTTTACCCATTTTTACCCCCCTTTCATTAAAAACTGAATAAAGTAGCCTATGAATCAAACATGGAATGTGGAGCGTTTGTGTAATAATTCTCCTTGTGAAAATGCACAAAGCAAATCCCGCTGGTGTGACGAGCATCTGAAGAATGGAGTCAGGTTTAACACACACCAACCATGCCGTTATCGTTTTCTCGAGATAATGAGATAAATAACTCAAAGTAAAATCTGATGCGTTGATCTATGTCGGGTTCTCCAAAATCTTCATTTTCAGCTTGAGTCCGTTCTTGGAAAGGCTTTAAGAACACTGAGAAACTGATCATGAGCATTCAAGAAAAGAGTCATCTCATGATCTCGAAAACCATCGGTAAATTAACTCGTTATCTTGAGAAAACGATCAAAAAATAGTTTATATGTACCACGTCAGCTCTGGGCTTCCGTATTATCCACGGCTGTTGGTGTGTCAATCAGTTTTTATGTAACATGCAACTTTAAAGGCCAACTTTCGCTGGAAACCACTTTTGTGTCACTCATTTTAAAATGTGGTAGGTCACAACAAGTCATATGAGTATGCGCCGCGCCAAAGTGTAATTCGATCTACTTGGGCTGCACTGGTCATTGAAGGGTCAACCCACTTAGAGACACAGACAAATGAGTGCGTGAGAGAAGGTGAAACTTTCATTCATCACTCGGTCGTAAGCCTCGCCCATAGCCTTGTATGGCATGGCCACAGCTAATCTGATGGACAGGCGCTCCGCAGCTGAAATGGAGTCGTGTCTGTGACATGCAGATGGGACTGCAGATGGAAATTAGCTTCTAAACTACAATCTGGTGCAGGTCATCTCTTTACTTTGTAATTAATGTACTTTGCACATGGTCCCTGACTAAATAAAATAAATAAAATAAAAAAATAAACCTGAAATCGGTGCCGTGATTTCAGGTGATCACGGCACCGTAGCTCCATTTCAGCTGCGGAGCGCCTGTAGGTGTCCTGCCGTGAGATCACGGCACCGATCCTCCCGAGCAGGTCATCAAACTGGGTCCTGGTGAGCCTGAAATACCGCTGGGAGCGGCCGTCATCCAGAGGCAACTCCTGGAGAAGGCGGTGAAATTATCCGAGCTGAGTGCACCACCGGATGATGTCACTGACCCAGACACGACGGCGTGTGCGTTTCAGACGAATCTCGGACTGCCACAGCAGGTACAAGGACGCGATGGTACTTATATCAGCCATGGTTGATGAGAGAATGAAATGGATAGCCCCTTGAGCTATTCGCTCGTTTCTTACTCACGCGAATAAGGCGAGTAAATTCAATTTACACCCGTGGCAATACTCGCGCAAGTGAGGGGGTGCGAATACATGAAGACATGAAGACATGATTTTATCCGCCAACTTTCACAAATTCACAGCAATGATTGCCAATCGTTGCAGTGCAGCAAGAAACTCCGGGCACAGTTCAAACATAGCGCGCTGCGGGCTGGCAGTAGCACAGCTCAGCTGGAGGTCTAGGGGGTGTGCCCCGTGACGTTTTTTTTTTCATGAGGAAAACCGGAAAAGCCAGTCGTTTGCCACACAGGCCAATTCTAGCTCACACAAAACAGCTTGAAACAAGGAGACAAGGACGATATTTTTGACAGAAACGATGCACAATGCATTCAATCATAGCGGTGACCACAGTAATATGTATATTTGTAAATGAAATAACGATGGAAGTGGATCCTTAATGTTTTTTTCCAACCTGTAAATGCAGAAGTATTCACAGAAATAACACTTTGTTTTTTAAACAGTATTTTTGAATCATGGTTTGGAGGGTTGGGAGAACTCAAATTACATTTTTAGAGATAAGGACTTATGCTGTGCATTAGTATGACAATTCAAGTAATCCGTTAGTAGTTACTTTTTCAAATAAATAATCTGTTACTGTATATGTCTGTACAGTTTTTTGTTTGTTACAACAGAAACATGAAACAAAGAAGGATGATAGATGATGCGCCTGGGTGATAAGTGTGTAACTCAGCTACAGAGCTGTCACTCCGAAAGAAATGGATGTACATGAGGTTGATTTTGTGGTGAGGAAAATGCTAACAACAATGTTAGAGTCGCCATCTTTCTGTAAGATACTTGATATTTTCCCTTTAATTTGTTTGGGTCTATGCACTGAGCTCCAGACATCTGATTAAGTGTTTTATTTGTATTGTTTAATCATTAATGAAGTGCGATAAAAGGGATATTGCGTCTGTCAGTCCTGCTTCAGGTTACACACCTCATTATAAGCGATGTGATGAGCTGGCGTCAGCGTATGTAAAGGTGGATGAACTCTGACATTTTAATCTAAAGTGCACAACAAATTTCAAAGAGGTGTTCATAATGTAATAAATGAATTTATATTACAATGAATTAAAGGCAGTAATCCTGTAATCTAATTAGTTGCTTTTAAAAGTAATAACATCTAACGCTGTTTAGGATTCTGAATGTTTCTGGATATCAGCTGTGAGAAGAAAGCTGATCCTACATCTTTAGCTGCTTTCAGATAAATTACCAAATGATTTTTAAACTCAGTGTGGGTTTTTTTTCCTTTTCCCTTCCTGGTTTTAGATGAGGAAATCTGGTTTGGGGAAAGAAAGGCCACGATGTCCTGCTCCATGTTTGAGGGAGGATCCAAAGGCCAAAGGCAGTCAGAAAGGCAGAAATGGGACGTAAATGGACACAGTAAAAGGAACTGAAGCACCAAACAATGACAGCCATCTAGAACTGAACAAGTGAAGTTAAGTTCACGTGAAGTCGTTTAATCTGCCATGTGTACAAATGTTACAGACAAATGAGGTGAGAGCTGCACACTACAAAGAAGTAAAACCAACTGGATAATATACACTGAGAAAAGTGACCATTTAATGTGGAGCAGGTGTGACAAGAAGAAACAAAAAAACTGACGTCCAGTCGAATTGTCTTTTTTAGCCGATGAAGGTTCCTGAATGAATGAAATGAGCTGTTTATTTTCTCTAAATCTGAAGCAAAGAACAGAGTATCTTTCTGCAGTCCTGATTCAGTGCAAAAAGACAATACATAATCAATGAATAAGAAAATAAAGGAAGTGTAAAGGTCAGGATGCTCACAGTTTGTGGGAGGGGGGCAAAAACTTCTTCCAAATAAGGGCAACAAGGGGCCAAAAATCCTCCGAATTTTAAAAATGACTCACTTTCAAGATTTGATATTTCAAGGTTCTGTGTTCTAATGTAGATAAAATATTGGTTTATTTGATTTACAAATCACTGCTTTCTGTCCCAACCCTTCGGCAGCTGGAGCTGTAATCATAGATTTGTTTTGTGTACTTTTTAAACAAATCAGTTTTTTAGATTTGATTTACAAACAGTCATACATCATTTTTCACACATTAAAATATGAGGATACTTCAGATCTTACTACTGGGTTGTGCTGACGCTTAACTTGACTCGTGCTTTTGCACGTAGCCATGGTAAAACATTTGGAAAAGGTATATCTTAAAGATAACAGAATTTCTAAGATATGGTGGAGATTGAAAGCAGTCATGTTTTAGGAGCTTAAATATTTCTCTAGTACTCTGTTTAGTTCCTGATACCTACAAACACAACCACAGTTTTCATTAGAAGAAATCCATAAACCCTAGATGTTGTTTATGGTTTATTTCTTTAAAAACATATTTAGAAAACAAACACTTCAACATGTTTTTTTGCTCGTGCGGACATTCGTGTGTTTTTCAGGGCTTGTATCTTAAATCTTTATCCACTGTCATCACAACTGAACGGTTTCCCTTCAGTGTGGATGTTCACGTGCATCTTAAGATGCGTCTTCTGTTTAAACCGTTTACCACAAACATCACAACAGAAAGGTTTCTCTCCAGTGTGGATTCTTTTATGTTTCTTCAGATTTGAGTTCCGGTTAAAACTTTGTCCACAAACATCACAACTAAACGGCTTCTCACCTGTGTGAATTCTCATGTGTTTCTTAAGATTTGTCTTTCGGTTAAATTTTTGTCCACATAATTCACAACCAAATGGCTTCTCTCCTGTGTGAGTCGTCATGTGTGTCTTAAGGTTTATCTTTTGTTTAAAGCTGCTGCCACAAACCTCACAACCAAATGGCTTCTCACCCGTGTGCACTCTCATGTGTCCTTTAAGATTGGTCTCTTGCTTGAATTTCTGTCCGCAAACATCACAAGCAAATGGTTTCTCACCAGTGTGGACTCTCATGTGTCCCTTAAGATTGGTCTCATGCTTAAATCTTTTTCCACAAACCGTACAGGAAAATGGCTTCTCTCCTGTGTGGACTCTCATGTGTCCCTTAAGATTAGTCTTTCGTTTAAATTTCTGTCCACAAACTTCACATGCGAATGGCTCCTCTCCTGTGTGGACAATCATGTGCGTCTTAAGATGTGTCCTTTGTTTAAAGCTTTTACCACAAACATCACATCCATATGGTTTCTCTCCTGTGTGAACTCTCAAGTGTTTCTTTAAGGGTCCACTTTGATTGAATCTTTTACCACAAACATCGCAGCCAAACGGCTTCTCTCCAGTGTGAACTCTTACATGGATCTTCAGATCTGTCTTTCTGTTAAATCGTTTATCACAAATATGACAACCTAGTGGTTTGTCTCCTGAGTGGATTATCATCAGTGAATCCACATTTTGTTTCATATTACAACAAGTTTCATTCAGCAAACAGCAAACAGAACCTTTCCCTGAGTTAATTTTCAGGTGTCTCTGGAGTGACTGTTTATAAAGGAACTGTTTGCTACAGTTGGAGCAGCTGAAGGACTTTCTGGAAGTTTTACGACCTCCATCCTTATTTACACCTGGATTAGGTGCTTTGGTCTCCTTCAAACTGTCACTGCTGTCTTCAGAATCAGCTCCAGAATTTGACAAAGGTTCCTGCCAAAAGTCATCATCTTCATTGTCATCGTTATCATCTTTGCCGACCTCAGTTTCAAAAAGGTCAGTATTTGGTTTTAGGTGACTGTTTGGGTCTGGTTTCCTGGCTGGTTCTGGTCCTCCACAGTCCTCTCCATGAGCTTCTGTTTTCATCTGTTCAGCTGAGCTGCTGGTTGGAGGTTCTGTCTCTCTGTTGTCTTCAGTTTTAACCTGGAGAAGCTGTGAAAACTGAGGTTTCTCTCCATCATCTTCACTTTTAACAGTAACTTCAGTCTGTGAGAACCTGCTGATATCCGTCTGCTCCCGTCCATCATGCTGCTCTCCCTCCTGACAGGTCCAGGGTTCCTCCTCCTCCTTCTTTATGTGGAGGGCTTCAGGGTCCTGCTGGTTCAGACTGGAGCTCCAGGGAACCTCGTCTTTAATCACCAACAGTTGCTGAACATCTGCAGGTAACGCTGAAAACATGATAAACAATTTGGTGTTTATTATGTGATTTCATGCTTATAATCAGTTTGAATTAGGGCTGGGCAACGATTCAAATTTTCCCTGATTAATCACCATTAATCACATTTGTACAAAAATGAATCAAATAGTAGTGTATAGCTTTTAGCATTTAGTTTTATTTTAAATGTGCTGCCATATGAATGAAAGTGCCATAACATTTGTTGTGCAAACACACTTTTAACATCAGCATCTTTCTGTAGTTTTTACGTAGAAGCCTCGCTCCACTGTCTGTTTCCTTGAATGACTTGCTGCTATCAGTTGTGTGTTTTGCCTTTAAGTGATATTTTAGACTGGAACTACTACGCTGAGAAGACAATTCAACTTGGCTGTAAATGCAGGAGTTTTTAAAAAAATTTATTTTGAAATACGTGCTTTTATGTTGAAACGAGTAAAACAGGAAGTAGCGCCAGTTAACTCCGTGAGCTTCACACAGAGACCGAGGAGCACCTGTAACGATGATGTTACCTGCTGGTTTATCTTTATTTTATTACTCCATGCTTCGTGGTGTTTGCTGTAACTGTGTGAATGTGATGCAGAGGAGAAGTGGAAGTTAAAGAATCCTAGTTATGACCGTGAAGACTGCCTCTGGGGAGTGACTCTGCCGTAGGTTGAGAAGCAGCTAAAGTGGCCAGTATTTTGCCCCTTTTCCACCGAACATTTTTGTACCAGTACAGCTCTACACGGTACGACTCTACCCTGATTGGGAGCTTTTCCATCGCGGGTTGAAGGTGGGACCCGTTACGATTTTTAGCACCGGCTAGTACCTGCTTCAGAGGTGGGTCTAGTCGGTACTAGCCGATACTAAAACGTCACGTGATCAGTGCTGTCCACTGATTGGTCAGGTGAAATTATGTAATACACGCCACGAAGATCGGGGAGCTTTAAATAATCACCCGCCATGTATGAAAACACACCTGCGAGAGCAACAGAGAGTAAACAGAACTACGAATATGGAAGACCAGAGAAGGAAAGCCAACCCATGGACAGTGAGCGAGGTGCAGGTATTGCCAAAGTTTCCTTTCTTTTTCAAGTGTATTTTGTCTCGCCTCTTCTTCTCTTCACCTGAAACCGACGTCACGTTAGTGGTGAATGGGCCGACTCCGCCCACTTCCAGGTCACGGTTTGGGTGGAAAAGGAAATGTTACTGGTGCCGTGTCGTGTAGTGTCGCGTTATATCGAACCGAGTAGAGTAGGGCTAGCTTGGCGGTGGAAAAGGGGCATTACTTTGATTATTTATTGGTACCAGCGACAATGCTAAGAATGCTATTTCTTTAATGATTACAACAACTAATGTTGTCTTTTACTTTGTTTACTTAAACATTTAGTTCTACGGTGTTGATGTTGTGTTGATAAACATCTGTGAAAAGAACCGGAGTCTCGCATCCAATCAATGGGCGGCATATTGGCAGAGTTTACAGATGACTTTGGTTCTGTCGACTCCGCCGTCTGGAAGAACTTTAAAATGAAAATGGCCGAGTAAAAGTTCCGTACCCTTCTCCATGTTTGGTGGATCCGTCGATTACTTTCTTTTCCGGTTCCAAAGCAGACAGCAACAGACTTTTACAATAATAAAATGAATAATAAAACCTGCGCTAATGCGCAATAAAATATTTATCGGCGTTAAACAATTAACAAGTTAACGCGATAATAACGAGTTAACTCGCCCAGCCCTAGTTTGAATAAAACTTTAAATATAAAAGACAGAAAAAATATAAAAATATATTTTTTTTAAAAACGTTCTCAGCGTATTCTCCATACCAGGAAAAAGATAGTTTAGTTAGTGCCAAACGTAGACAGGAGATAACGTCATTACGTTATTCTCTTACATATATTGTGTTACTACCATTGTTAATGAGACCTGACGATAAACAATGACGTCAAAAAGACGTCTTTTCGTATCCAGCTCTGAGCTGCAGACAGTCAGAGCAACTCCACTTCAAACTTTTCTGCGACTGAATTGTTAGCGGTTTATTAAAAACCAAAAGGTTTAGGATTACGAGTCAATGCCAACATTTTCTTAGAAGTTTACTGCTGTACATCAAGTGAGTGACTCGCATGTAGCTCATCTTGATCTGATTTATGCCATCACAGTAAAAGTCTTGAGCATAACATGTATTTTTCACAGAATCCACAGAATTCAACCAGAAAGTTTTGTGAGAACATCTAGATCATTCTGACTCCTCTCTCCCTCACAGTGGTGAGACCTTCAGCTCCAACAACCATAAAGAAACATAAATCAACTTCTCACGTGAACTGATAATTGTTTCACTGATGAGTTCATATCCTTAATAGCTCATTTCAACTCTGTTTCAAACAGCTAAAGCTAAGGCGGTAGCACCTCAACGAGGTTCATGAAGTGCCTCAAAATGAGTTTATCATTCACACACAACAAGCTGCTAACGTTGGGGGCGTCTTGTCCAAAGTGGACATGAACACAGCCACACCACATGATCATATCTACACAAAACTAAGGACATGGAATAATGACAGCAGCATTATCTGAAGCAACAAACTCTACTGGATTTGCAGAGAAAACAACAACCGGACGCTTTGCCCTGCTCAGATTTCTGGTCGAGGCGGATGGCCACCCTCCTGAGTCTGGTTCTGCCAGAGGTTTCTTCCTGTTAAAAGGGAGTCATTTCTCTCCACAGTCGCCTCAGGCACGCTCAGGCCGGGAGATTGGACCGAAAAAGAAAAAGTTTTCAGTGCAATCTGTTGGTTTCCTTAGCTAGGAAATTGTTTTTGAATTGGCTCTATATGAATGAATTGGATTATTTTATGAATAATTATGATTACAATTAATTGAATTCCAATTGGCTTGAATTGGACTTTATTATCTAAGTGCCTTGAGATGACATTTGTTGTATTTGGCGCTATATAAATAAAAATGAATTGAATTTAATTTAATTTAATTATCAGAGAAGTAAGGCTCATCTGTGACAACATCAAGAAAAAGACCAAGAAGAACATTAATAAAACAAAGACATTCAGGTGGAGTCACATTACTTCACATTTATGGGACGCATGTTTGGCATGGTAAAAACAGAATTAATTTTTCCAGGCTCAGTGGAACCAACAAAAGATGAAGAGGAAGACAAACTTCACACCTGTATTTGACCCCTTGCATCAACTTGGGTCATAACATGACAGTCAGCGGAATACATGGAAGGTATTACACCTTCCCTTCGATAGATGAACGTATCTTTGCGAAAAAGCTCAAATTAGAACATATTGTATTTAATCATTGATCACCTTCAATCTTTTTCTGAGAAGCCCAATAAACCTCCACCTTCAGATAACGGACGCTTGGAGAGTGACTGACACTGGTTGTGGTCTAATTCAGGATTTTCTATCATCAGAACCACAAAGTTTTCAATCCGTTGTTGATGTCTGATTTTTCGGTTCTTTTTGACATGCTGGTGTCACTCTTGGGTCTGAACCCTGCAGTTCTTGTGCCAATGACTAAAACAGATCTGAAAACACCACTTTTGAGATTTCTGCTCATTTAGTAAAACTCATGGCAGCAGTTTAGTCTGTTCCACTTCCGATGTGTTCAGTCTTTCATTTAACCTACGTGGGGGCCATGAATGGATGTAAATATTCTTATAATATGTAGCTATTTGAGCTTGAACTTACAGCTTCCAAACAATGTTGATGGTCGACTGAATTATAACAGCAAATCTTTATCATTCCCTGCCCCACCTCTAACACCTTTGTTTTGGCAGCATGCAGCATCCAACAGGAAAGATGAGCCAATCTATTCATTTGTGAGTAGCACAGCTTGCTTTTGGACTGGACTCGTTACACTCAGACCGAGATGAATGAGGCAGCCGCTCATGTAGGCGTCTAAAATCCTCCCTGCATGTGGTCACTGATTGTAACAATCAAGTTTGAGGGTCTTTGTTTGGAGTTTGTGTCGGACAGAAAATAGTCTCTGAGCGAAGCTTTAACCTTTTACGTGCTCTGCTGCAATGTTCCCTCTAATTTTTCATGTGTCTGGGCATACACACCAGCTCCCTGAGCCCACTGAGGACCACTGTGAGCAACATCAGATGTGCACGCCGTGGCCACACACCAGCATCACACCTGTTCAAAACCTTGGATCATAGCAAGTTACATGGCTTATTAAAAGAATCAAATCACAGCAGCCATTTTCATTACTTTACTTTTAAAGCTGCCGTCGGCAGGTTTTCAAAATTCCGAGTCTAAAGTCGGAAAATTCGAACTGATACAACTTTCAGGTCCCTCCCCCTCTGTGGACGAGGTTGTGCACGTGAGTTCACACCAGTGTGCGCGCACACAAGCTGGGGGCAGACTCACGCTCAGGATGGAAGTCAAGTCAAGTCAAGTTTATTTATATAGCGCATTTCAGACACAAGTGCAATTCAATGTGCTTCACATTAAAAAAGGAAAAAGAATAAGAAGAATAAACGTAACAAAAGAGAATTAAAAAACTTAAAACACCAAGGTAAAAACATTAAATAATTAGAATAAGAAAGATTAAAACTTATCAACATGAATCACAAAAGAAAAAAAAACCTTAAGACATTAAAACAGATAATTTGCTTTTAAAGAAAAGGGATTAAATGCTGTTATGCTGAAGACGTGGTTGGTTCTGCTCAGATAATAGATCAATAATAAACCTAACGTGATTGGTTAAAAACAGCCGGGAGCGCTCGATTTTTGCAAGCACGATTACAGGCTTCAGAGGGAGCTACAGAATTCGGGATTTTTCCTAAACAGCCTATTTAATATTCTACTTCCAGAATCCCATGACAGTTCAAGCTAATATGACTAAAAAAAAGTTGCCGACGGCAGCTTTAATATAAGCGATTTGGCCCACTTAAAATGAAAAAGACAAAAGTCTTGTTGTTCATGAGATGTGTAGTATGTTATCTGTTATATGTGAGAGTCATGCTTGCAGCCTGCATGTTTTGCAGAGTAGACCTTTCTCACTCGAAAAAGAAAAAAATCTCCCCCAGTTTCACCGCTTGTTCTTCTATTTGCACTCAGACAGCCATTCCATCCTAAAAGAACCGCATTAATGGTCTAATTAATTAGATTAGATTAGATTAGATTAGATTAGGTCTAGTATTAGATATTAATACGTTTATGGTGAATTTTATTTTATGCGCTGCATAGATTTTCTTGTGCGCTGAGAATGTGCGAGCAGCTTAGAGGGAACATTGCTCTGCTGTCCTTCTGAGAGAGTGCACCTGTATGATCCTCACTCTGAGCTGCGCAGCCATAATAATGCTTCAGTAAAATATGAGAACAGCACAGTTTAAGAATGTGTGGGATTTCACATCGAAAAGGTTTGGTTGAATCAAAATTAACTCCACCCTGTTTGTGTGATTCATTCAGACTGATCTCAGATCTGCAGCTCAGTGGACTCCGAGCAGAGAGCTCGGCTCACATCAAAATCATTTTGAAACCTAATTTCATATATCTGGGAACTATTTCATTCATATTTATCTGTGATGTGACAAACTCTGACTGCATATTTATTGATTTTCTGTTCAGTCCATCATTTTTTTGTATTTTCTCCCTAAAGTACTAGGTGTAAAGTAAAAGGTGTCACATGATGCTGACAAACAGATGTGAGTCACTGGTTTACAAATCCCAGAACGGTTTAGGCCCAAAATCCATCTGTGATCTGTTCAGAGAATATAAAGCCAGCAGAGCTCTTAGATCCAAGGACTCAGGTCAGCTGGTCCAGTCCAGAGTCCAGACTAAACATGGAGAAGCAGCATTTAGCTGTTATGCTGCAAACAAGTGGAACAAACTGCCAGTGGAGATTAAACTTTCACCAAATGGAGACATTTTTAAATCCAGGTTAAAAACATTTCTGTTCTCATGTGTCTATGCATGAAATCTGCACGATATCTTTTAATTTATCTGGAATGTCACTTGTTTTTAAATTCATTTGAACTATTTTATTTGTTTCTCTTTATATTCTTTTATGTATTTTTAATGCTTCTTACACTCCCTGCTGCAATGCTTTTATTTTATATAAAGCACTTTGAATTGTTCTGTACATGAAATGTGCTACACAAATAAATTTGATTTGATTTGACTTACTGAGATCTTTGCTGTCTTGTGTCTGCTCCAGTTCTGATGTGGATGCTGCAGATATGGGGGGCACCAAACTGAGTCCTCTGGGGTCCTCTGGATGGAGGCTCCTCCTTCGAGGCATCCCTGCTCCACTTGGGATTCTTTTTGTGAATCCCTAGTTTTCTTCAGATTTCAGGGAAAATACGATGTAACTGCAGCTGTTTTACTGATGAAGCCATCTGAAAATAACACCAATATAAGAAGATATCAGGCATAAAACATTGTGTGTCAACAATAAAATGAATCATTTATAGAGTATAACTTACATCTCTGTTCATGAGGAGTCATTAATGCTGGACACTAATGAAGCTGAGACTTGAAAAGCTTTTTCATTTTGAGTCGGTTTGGCAGAACCTGTCTCACTGCTGGAGAAACAACAGAACCACTGAGAAAATAGGTGCAAAATGATCAGTCATTTACCTCTGCAGGACAATTGGTCACATCCACAACTAAGAGAAATCTAGAAAAACTCAACAACTACCACCTCAACATATATTCAGAGCATGAGAATCAACTAATCCTACAAACCAAAACCAACTAAACACTTTCTACTCCAGCGTTTTTTTTTATGCATTTACTTTTCATTTTCTGAGTATTGATTGTCTGTTTTGCTTTGTGTGTGTGTTTGGTTGGTTATGACGGGTATGTGATTGGATGAGAAAGTTAGCAGGGCGGGGTCGACTGTGAGGGACGGAGGCCTGTGAGTGTGTGGAGTTGTGATAAAGTGAGAGAGTCAGGCAAGTGAACATTTTAGTGTGTTGTTGTGTTTGGCATGGTTACGGCCAACGGTAACCATTTATGCTCAATAATAAACCGTCTGTTTGTGGAATAGCTCGTCGTCATCCTTTCTGCACTGCCGGACGCTACAATATACTACGGAAGCCCAGAACGGACGTGGTACGTATAAACTTTTTTTTGATGGTTCAAACAATGATCGTTTTCTCGAGATAACAAGTTAATTTACCGATGGTTTTCGAGGCCACTTTTTCTCCCCAGTCCGCCCCTGTTTATATGTGTTTATATGTGTTCGCAATTTGTTTGTCTTGTAGAGAACTTTCATATCAGCCCGCGTCATTTAAGGAGACGGCCGGCTCGACTGCAGCTCAATAGGTGTTTACACCTCAGTGATCCCGCTGATATAGTCGACTTCATCAGTGACCAGCTGAGGGGACCAGGCCGTCTCCATGGTTACCGAATGATGCACGAGAGGTGCCGTTATCGTTTTCTCAAAATAACGAGATAAATAACTCGTTATCTCGAGAAAACGAAATGCTTGTCACACCAGCGGGATTTGCTTTGTGAATTTTCACTAGCAGAATTGTTACACAAATGCTCCACATTCCATGTTTGATTCATAGGCTACTTCATTCAGTTTTCAATGAAAGGGGGGTAAAAATGGGTAAAAACCTTTGCCAGAAATACACATAAACACATATAAACAGGGGCGGAGTGGGGAGAAAAAGTGGCCTCGAAAACCATCGGTAAATTAACTTGTTTTTTTCGAGAAAACCATCAAAAAAAAGTTTATACGTACCATGTCTGCTCTGGGCTTCTGTAATATACATGTGTATGTATTGGCATAAAATATATATATATAATAATCATATACGGCTATATAAGACATACTTTCCATCTCAAGTAAATGCAGTGACTTTGTATTATAGGTCCAATGCTTTTTTATAAAAGAATAATCAATAACTACATCATCATCATCATCATCATCTGAAAGTAATGATTGAGTAACAGGCTATAGATAATAAGTATACTGACAACCCGTTTGCAGATAATCACCATTGGCTTCCAAAGTCAAGGTGCGGCTGGGGCAGCATCTTACAGCTGCTCTGGCACCCCGTGTCACCCTCTGGCACCCTGTGGCAGCTCGGGTTGCCGCCGGAAGTACCGTTGCTAGTTGCTACTGCAACGATTTGAGCTCGGCCCTGCTGCAGCAGCACAGCACACGTTTCTCCTTGTTTTCTTTCCGTGGTCTTTCCAGCTTCGGTTCCGCTACTTCACGCTCCTTCGCTTCTTCTTCAGCTACTATGATCCTCCATCTGTCACAGTTTGGCTTTAAAACTTCTCACAAGACTAAATGTTTAACCAGAAGCAGAAACTGTTCTGCAGAGACGGTGAAAACTCTGCTAGAAGCTCGGAAGAAGACCACAACAGTTAGCTTAATGCTAGTCAGTCCCACCTTTATTTTGGTCCCGCTCTTCTACACGGCGCAGCCAACAAAACGTTCCCACCTCTGTCTTTATTTCATTTTCATGCCACTGTTTTGGGGAACACATTGCCCACCTAGTTACATAAAAAATAAAAAAAGAAAGCACCTCACATGTCATACTATTCTATACGTAACAATTTAGTGATGCAAGAGGTGTTTACATTCTTTACTAATATAATATTTATGAACTGTAAAAACTAGTCAAAAAATGTGTTTATATTCAACTATTTGATTTAATCTATTAATTTCTTCACATCACATTTTCTGATTGCAGAAAAAAAACATGTACTTCAAAGGGATTTCTTTCCACATCATACATCCCATAAATGTGATATAGAAGGGGTGTCAGGTACTGACAATATTGTTGAGAAATGGTGTAAGCATTACCAAGAACTGTTTAATTGCATTAGGAATGATCCCTTTGAAGTAAATAGCATTGATTCAACTGAAAACTTTGTAATTAGACCTGAAGAAATTCTTGAAGCAATATCAGCACTGGATAATAATAAGGCGTGTGGCATGGATCAAATCTGTGCTGAGCACCTTAAGTATGGCAGCAAGAAACTCTGTCCTCTTTTAGCAATGTGTTTTACTGGGCTCCTTATCCATGGAGTGCTACCTGAGTCACTTTTGTCTATATTGCTTGTTCCAGTTCTTAAGGACAAAGCAGGGAAACTGAATAGTATAGACAACTACAGACCAATAGCACTGTCTAGTATTCCCTCCAAGGTTCTAGAACGGGTCCTCATTACAAGGCTTGATGTTTTTCTAGTAACAGCAGATAATCAGTTTGGTGTTAAAAAGAAACATGGCACCGATATGTGCGTATTTGCTTTAAAGGAAATGGTTGCCAAATATGTGAACCAGAACTTTACAGTTTTTATCTGTTTTCTTGATGCCTTTAAGGCTTTTGACAGAATCAATCATAGTAAGTTATTTATGAAATTACAGCAGAGAGGGGTGCCTAAGGTCATCATTAGGATCCTAGTGTACTGGTACAGCCACCAGACAATGCGTGTAAAATGGGGGTGTGGAATATCATCCCCATTCCACGTATCAAATGGTGTCCGCCAAGGTGGGCTTCTATCTCCTGCACTATTTAATGTGTATATGAATGACTTATCAGTCCAGCTGAGTTTGTGTTCTTCAGGCTGTCTAATTGGTAGCTCTGTGATTAACCATCTCATGTATGCAGATGACCTGGCCATTGTGAGCCCATGTAGTGCTGGCTTACAACAACTTCTTAAGGTATGCACTCAATATGGTCTTTTGTATGACATTAAATTCAATGCAAAGAAGAGCAATGTCATGATAGTGAGGAGTAAAGAGGATAAGAAGATGACATTCCCTGTTTTCCATCTGTGTGATAGTCCACTTATGGTGTGCAAGGAAGTTAAGTACCTTGGTCATATAATTTCAGATGATCTCTGTGATGATCGTGATATATACCGCCAACGACGTAAATTGTATGCCCAGGCTAATACGCTACTTCGCAAGTTTAGTATGTGTTCTTTTAATGTCATATGCTCTCTGTTCAGGGCCTTCTGTACACCCATGTATACTGCCCACTTGTGGTGGAAATATAAGAAAAACAGCTACCAGAAGCTCACAGTTGCATATAATGACACTATGAGACTACTGATGCAGTTACCTAGATGGTCCAGGGCCAGCTACCTGTTTGCACACTCCAATGTCCCTGGATGTGATGCAGTCCTGAGAAATGCAATGAATAAATTTATGTGCCGACTGGATTGCTCTCAAAATAGTATAATTGAATCTTTAGTAAATCCAACTAAGAGCTCTGTGAGGTTCTCTTCTAAGCTTAGGCGACACTGGAGAGAGTGCTTGCCTGATGGCTGTGTACTTGTCTTGTCTTTTATTTTCCAATTTATTTTTTTACTATGCATTAATATTGTGATATGGACCATGCACTTGTGTCTGATACAAATAAAGAATTGATTGAATTGAAATGTCCTCTGTGACACCAGTGCAACTGAAAAGCAGTCTTAATGGAGCAGTCTTGTCAAATAGGGAATAAATACCCCAACAGCATGCACAAAACAAAACAAATCTTTATTTTATTCCCCCCTGCTACGCAGTGCAACAATTACAAGGTTCCCGCCACTCCCCATCAGCATAAAGAACCAACATGTACCATTTGAAAATTTAATTTAAACAGGATTAAGATAAGTTAGGCAAACAGGCAGTAAAATAAGTTGTCATCTATAGTTAATGAACTAATTAAGAACTTTTATCAAAATTGTAAATAAAAAAAATCAATAAAAACAGTCAGAGATATAGAATTAAGGCCAAAGAACATGAGCGTAAAGGAAAATAAGACATTGCAATGAGTAATATGTCAAACACTTGTAAAAACTTTCCATATAAATAAGGTGTGTTAGGTTGTAACACCCCGGAGGTAAAATGCTGCGGTAGGAACCTTCGGTTTGTTGTTTCACGTTACAGTTGGGGAACAAAATATTGGTAGGACTGGCTGGCATGCAGCTGCTGTTTGTTGTTGTGTTGTATTGTGCTGTGTGGAGATTTCTGAGTTTGCCTTCGTTTTGACAGAACAGCTGCTGTTGTGACGTTAGTCAGCGCGAGTCTTTAAGGAGGCGGAACCAAAGCTGCAAAGAAGACGGAAGAAATCAAGGACACACGTTGGTGTGGCCTTTCCCAGCTGGAAATCACTGATGAGGGACAGATGTTTCCAGAGAGACGCCGAAGTTGTCTGTTTTCTGCTGGACAGGTAATTTAACCCACCAATGGAAATGTAACTAGCTGTTTGGTAGCGTTAGTTAGAACATGGTCACGGCGGAGTGATGCCAACGAGAAGCGTAAATGGAGGCTGTAAATCTGCGGAACAGGGCTCTCAAGTCTCCCGCATTGGCAGTGACAGTAACGCTTTTCGGTCTTTTGTCACGCACTCCAGCCACACATTGTATTTCTCACGCTATAAAAAAAATGATGTTATAAATTCATCTGGTGTGCCGCTATCGCCATGGAAACGGCAGGAAACAAGCACGTCTCCCGCGAGTCAGAGCAGAGCAGTTATTAACACTGATAATAATATTATTAATGAAAGACCCCCATTCCTGCGACCCATCCAACTGGCCTGCCGGCCTGAGAGCCCTGCTGCGGAATATAACCCCTCATCAATGGTGTTGGTCACTTTTGCAAGGCAAGGCATCTTTATTTATAATAATAATAATAATAATCAATTACATTTGTAAAGCAATTTTCATTTCATACGGAATCTCAAAATGCTATGCTGATGGTGGCAGACTACTATATTGTAGCCACAGCTGCCCTGGGGCACACTGACTGATAGAGCGCATTTCATACCACAGGCAACTCAATGTGCTTTACATAAAGACAAGGCATTTAAAAGAACAGCATAAAGCAGCAATTTAAAGAGAAAAAAATAGAATAAAAATGAAAAACACAGTTAAAAGCAATCAAAGAAGAGGGGAAAAAGAAAGATATAAACTCAACCATAAGCACACGGAAAGAGAAATGTTTTTAACCTGGATTTAAAAGTGCTTACAGTTGTGGCTGATTTCAGTTCTGCTGGTAGTTTGTTCCAGTTGTGTGCAGCATAACAGCTAAAAGCTGCTTCACCGGGTCTAGTTTGCGTCCAATTTCGTCTCCCTTCATTCACTAAAATCCGGAGCGTGCGCGATGCATTTGTAATATAAGGTCAAATAAAAAGGTTGTATTTTTCATTACAAGAGTTATATTATTAAATTATAATTTAATCGATTAAAAATAGAGCTTTGTGATGATTGTTAGAACTAAGGAGGACCAGACACTAACATTTTCTTCATGTTATTTAGCAGATAAAGTTTTAGAAGTGGTGAACAAAGTAAGATATCAAGGTCATTAAATCAGCAATGATTTGTGTGATGAGGATGGCATCCTCTGCCAGGGTTGTAAATTGTATGCACAAGCAAATATGCTGGCAGACACATTTTATACGTGTATGGATGATGTTAAATGCTCCTTTGTATAAAGCCCATTTGTGGTGCAGTTACAGGTGGCATTCAGTGATGTACGGATACTGAATGGTTTGATCTGCATGTCGTCTCTTTTGTTTCTGTTGTTTTTTTATGAAGCATATTTGACATGAACATTGTTGAACACATGAAAGCAAAAAGATGAAGATTTTACACTTGAAACATCCACATTTACAGCACAAACACTGTTTTTTAAACCAATGTCTTGTATGCAGCTTATTGTTTATATAAATGTTCACTCTGGGTTTTTATTTGTTTAAATGATGTACGGATACTGAATGGTTGATATTTGTGTATTTACAGTTTCAGACACCCGTGCTAGAAAAACAGCAGAGGATACAGCGCATACACCCTAAAATCTGAATAAATCTACAGATACAGGTGAAACAGGGATGCCTCGAAGGAGGAGCCTCCAACCAGATGACCCCAGAGGACCCAGCTTGGTGCCCCCCGTACCTGCAGCATCCACATCAGAACTGGAGCAGACACAAGACAGCAGAGATCTCAGTAAGTGACTCACATCTGTTGGTCTGTATGTAGCATAATAACTTAGACTACAACATGAGGCACAAAAAAACAGTATGTGTTGCTGTTGAGGAAATTATATCGAGGAATAACACTACAGGGAGTTGTACAGGAAAGAAATGCACAACCTAAACGTTTCACTTCTGGCCAGTCTTTTAATGTTTTTGTAACTTGGGTTTAGACGGGTCGTACAGACGCCCGTAGAGACAGACCTGCTCACACATTTCCCTCCAGGTCAGTGATACTCACTATTTTTTTCACAAGAGCCACATTGGCAGCAAAATCAAGGGAAGAGCCACTTTTACCAAAACATGCTAAAGTCCCCTTTTGCAAATATGCATTTCTACATATAAAACATCCCACAGAAAAAGAAACAACACAGCCAATACATTTTCAATTAAGACCACATTTACCTTAATACTGGGATGAGCAGAAGCTGGCGTGCATGTCCTCGACTTTCTTCATGTTGTATTTGTAGTTTGTTGTTGTAATCATAGTGAGACATTCAGGATGAGCATGGTTTTTGTGGTGGTTTTTGCCCTTTTTTAATTAAAAACCGATCCATTGTGCCTGCATCTCGCGCTGGCTAAAGGAGCTAGCGTGCTCTGCGGTCAAGTGTGACGGTGGTTTAAGCGGGCTGCGTTGCCAGGTTTAACAGAGCCCCCTTTAGGAAACACCATTAAGCCTTAATTAGTACTTAATAAAAATACTTAATACTGTTCAGTATTCGCTGTGTGTTATTTGAAAACATTTATTGTTATTGTTACCATATTGTTATAAGCTACTATGCGAGTGCGAGCCGCCAATTAAAGCTTGAGGAGCCACGCAATGAGTATCTCTGGTCCAGGTTACAAAAACTGGGAGGTGCACGACCACCTGAAACAGCATCACAACACCTGGCTCGCCATTGTCCAGCTGGTGAACATCTGCAGGTAATATTGCTGATGTATCGGAGGTGTTGTGTCACCAGTGTTTCCACTCTGGACAAAAATAAGCTTAAGGGACACATGAAACCTACTGAAGTGTGTAAAACACCTGTCCTCACTGCTGTGTCCAGGCTGCAGGACTGACTGCAGCCTGGACACAGAGCAGTTAGAGAACAAAGTGCGCCTCAATACACTTTTTATCATTTTAAAAGATCTCTCTAAAATGCTCTCTCTGAGTAATACAGAGAAACTAATGCACCCTTTTATAACTATTAGGCTCGACTACAGCTAATTCATAACTCACCGCAGCCACTTGAGCACTGACTAAGAAATGGAGAGCACACATTACGCCCATCTTAAAGTCTAGATTCACTGATTATCTGCTAGAGTCTATTGGTTTTCAAACTATTTGGCTAATTGATAAGACATCAAATGGCTTTTCAACAGACTGCCTGTCAGAAGTCTTGTTGCTTTATGAACCTGAGTGAGCCCTTCTGGTTCCTGACTTTTAGATTTTCCACAAAGCAGAATTAAAATGTTTGGTGATGTTGCTCGCACCCATTTTTCTCAAAGTGCTGGAAAATGCTGAAAAATGCTGTGTAGCTAAAGCTTGATTAATTATTCTCCACTGTCTGGAAGGATTTGGCTGAATGGTTTCAGGTCTTTTTAGAACAGCAGTTTTAACTTTTTATAGTCTAATCCAGGAGGTGCTCAGGTTGGTCTGTGTTATAATTTCAAAACTGTCAGCACACAGACTTTCAGTTGTCTTTTACTTACATCTGTGTTTCAGTGTTACCTGGAGTTGGGCCGCAGCTGTTGGTGATTAAAGAAGAGGTTCCCTGGAGCTTCAGTCTGGACCAGCAGGACCCAGAACCCCCGCACATAAAAGAGGAAGAGGGGGAACTTAACAGAGAGAAGGAGACCGATATCACCAGGTTCTCATTTGCCTCTGTTCCTGTGAAGACTGAGGATGATGAAGAGAATCCTCAGTCCTCACAACTTCAAATCAAAACTGAAGATATCAAAGAGACAGAGCCTCCAACCAGCAGCTCAGCTGAACAGATGAAAACAGAAACTGATGGAGAGGACGGTGGAGGAGCCAGAAACACAAACCCAAACAGTCATTTACAACCAAATACTGATGAAAAGGTTTCAGACTCTTCTGAGACTGAAGTCAGTGATGATGATTATTGGCAAGAATCTTCAATATCAGGACCAGAAATAGAGGACAGTGGTGTTGCCTGGATCGAGAGCAGGTCACCTGGGTTAGGTGTAAATAGTGAATCGGGATGTAACACTTCTAAAACCTCCTTCAGCTGCCCTGAGTGTGGTAAACAGTTTCAATACAAGCAGTGTTTTCAGAGACACGTGAAAAATAATCTAGGGAAATGTTCTTCCAGCTGTGTGGTTAAAAAGAAATGCTTTAGAGTGAAACAGCGTGTAGATTCACAGACCACAGATCACACGGAGGAGGAACTATTTAGCTGTGATGTTTGTGGTAAAGATTTCAACCGAAAGGGAAATCTGAAGGTTCATATGAGAGTGCACACAGGAGACAAACCATTTGGCTGTGACCACTGTGGCAAAAGTTTTAACCGAAAAATGATTCTTCAGGCACACGTGAGAGTCCACACAGGTGAAAAGCCGTTTGGTTGTGATGTTTGTGGTAAAGGATTTACGTGTCAAGGAAGCCTGAGGAGACACATGGTAGTTCACACAGGAGAGAAGCCATACAGTTGTGATGTTTGTGGCAAAAGATTTAACCAAAAAACAATTCTTAAGAAGCATATGAACGTCCACACAGGAAACAAACCGTTTCATTGTAACAATTGTGATAAAACGTTTAAACATAGGCAGTCTCTTCAGAGACACATGACGGGAAAAAGATCTTCTAAATGTTTAGTGAATAGGAAATGTTTTCGAATGAAGCCAAAACTAGATTCGCAAACCACAGACCACATTCGAGAGAAACGCTTCAGCTGCGATGATTGTGGTAAAAGATTTAACAGGAAGACTAATCTTAAGAAACACATTAGTGTTCACACAGGACAAAAACCATTTGACTGTGATGTTTGTGGTAAAGGATTTACGCAAAAAGGAACCTTGAAACGACACATGAGGGTTCACACAAAAAAAAAACTGTTTGGCTGTGATGTTTGTGGTAAAAGATTTAACCAGAAAACAGATCTCAAGAAACATTTGAGTGTCCACAGTGGAAATGGACTGTTTCAGTGTAACAACTGTGAGAAAAGGTTCAAATATAAGGAAAATCTGAGCAGACACATGAGAGTTCACGCAGGAGAAAAAACGTTTAGTTGTGGTGTTTGTGGTAAAAGATTCAGTCGAGGGGGGGTACTTAAGTCCCACATGAGACTCCACAAAATAAAGAAACAGTTGAGTTTCAGTACAACTTTCTGATGAGAATAAGCCTTGGTTTATTAATACTTTGCTCAAGATGCCATATGAAGAAGTGTCAGAGCCAAATTTAAAAAAAATGTTGTGCATTCCCTCTATGCATGCACATTTCTGTAGTGTGTTTTTGTGAAGGCTCCATCCCAGCATTGCACTTGGACTGTGACACGGGTCAGCTCAGTTTGACAAAACGCATTCCCCATCACATGTCGTAACATAACTGATACTATTTCAGTACTGCCAATACTGCCGTTACAACTGAGGCTGTGATTGAGCTAAGCTGATAGTTTATGGTGCCACAGAATCACTGCAGAGCACTGATTGGTTTGAGATAATCTCTAACTGTGGGAATCTCAGAGCAGTGGGGTTCTTAAAATGTGAAACAGTCACAAATCAGCTGCTGTATCACATTTAACAGGTGAAAAAGTCTGCATATGAAGGTCCGAGGAGTTGAGCATGACACTACACACACAACTGCAAATTTCCTTTGAGCATCAAACCCTCACACTGTACCTCAAATGCTCACCATTCACAGGTGAGAGCCAAGTGAAAAGTAATGAATCGCAGGTTTAAGGGGAAGTAAAAAAGTGAAAAGACTTGTCCAGCACACGTGTTGAACTGGTAAACTGTCGTATGAAAGTCTGCAGATTAGTCAACAGTGATGATTATTGTTTGTGAGAGTCGACGTCATCTTAATGTTATCACAAGTAGACGTGTGATCACTTTTTGTGGTAAAGCTGCATTGCAAACCTTTGAAAAAAGTCAAGAATAAAAAGTTATTGTCCAGTTCCAGTTTTTAGTTTTTGCAGTCTGGACTAATGTAAACCTTTTGTTGTTTAGTGTTGTCTTGAAGCAGTGTGTCCTGGTTTATCTCCCTGATGAAATATAAAGTATCTGATTGACTTGGTCAACTAACAGGAAAGTTTTCATTTCCAGCTGGAAAATGTACAAACAGTTTAGCTGGAGAGTTGCTGTAATGTTACTAGAAAAAAAGTAATGACTTTGAGGGTTATATTTTTAATCTCTTGGATTAACTTTTCTTTTCACCCTCATGACTTTATGTCCTGATGGCATTTGGAAGAAAGAAATAAAATAGGAAAGTATTTTCTCCAGAAGTATTGCTGTTGCTGACGTTCCTAAAAAATGAGTTTCATGTGGCTTCTCATGTAATGTTCAACGAATGGATTTAATAAAAATGTTTGATGTTCTAAGTGTCACATCTTAGTACTGTTTTCTTTTCTTTTTTAAATTGAAACACAGTAAGCTGGTGAGTCATCTGATATCAGTAGTGTAGTCATCAGGTAATTCGATGACCACAGATTTGTCTTTGTGTTAGCGCCCAACGTCTACATGCAAACGCAGTTTTTTGCACTGAAACCAAACTTTTTGGACAAGTGAACATTTACACCAACTCCGTTTATGTGCAGAGTAGATAACCAGGGCCTCTGATTCTCTCATTTCTCTGATTTTTATTCTATACTGTAGATTTGTTTATAGCTGATGTTTATTCTCTATTTTTATTCTATTGTATTTGCTTGTTTTTCCTTTAATTGTTTACATATCTTTCATACTGTATGCTGTTGCAACACAATAATTTCCCAAATTGGGATGAATAAAGTATTTATCCATCTATCTATCTAACCAGGGCCTCTGGCTTACAACATCAGATACTGTCATCTCCTTGGTCTGATGCTTTTGCTAACCTTGCTAACAGTTTTTTTTACGTTTCCACATAAATCTACAGTTATTCTCCGACTATATTGAACAACGCAGGTATCAAAATACATGATGACTTCACTGCAACATTAACCAACACAGAACCAGCCACCAACATCCCCAAGTTTTAATGAGATCTGATCAGATCTCTAAATAATGTGGTTGTTGTGAGCTGCCTTGCCTGCACATTGTGGAGAAGATGAGGTGAGGGAACATAAAGTTTGACAGCAAACGCCTTTGGATGGTCCTTAAAAGTGGTTTGGACAATATTAAGAGAATTATTACCACTTGTAACGTGTGTATACGTAGTTAAGTGCAACTTTGGAACATGTTCTGGTTGAGTTTTGTATTTCTTTACAGATGGAAATTTTCTTGTAAACCCTATGTGGATGGGTTTGGGGTTTTTTTGCGTTGTTATTGGGTGAACTGCAGTTTGAACTAGGATAAAGAATTATTTAATGACTCATTTGCCTCCACCTCTATATGAAGTGAAACACACCAAAACGTTACAACAGGAAAAATGATGCATTAAAAGATCTCTGAGTTGTTGTCTTGTGTTTTCATCATACACTTTGTCACCAACACTAAATTGTGGGATGTAGTTAGTTTTTTACACAGTGTTTCTGCAATTTCTCTTAGTTTTACTTAAATAAATGATAACAGTGTACTGTTATATGTCTTGTAGTGTTGTCTATCTGAAGTTGTGTTACCTCAGTTAAGATCTGATGAGGACCAGATAATAATTTTGTATGTACTGATGAGTTAAAAACCTTAGAATTGAAAGATGTTGTACACTTTTTACTAATATGTGAGTTTGAGCATGCTTGTTGATGGACTGGCATACTGCCTAGGGTGTGTCCCACCTCTTGACCAAGGCAATTATGACCAGGACTAATTGGTTATAAAAAATGTATTTGTGGATCTTACTGTCAAGTGAGTTATTATGAGTATTTGCTTTTAATACTATAATATTTATCCAGATACTTTTTTGCCTTTAATTATCTAGGATTTTAAACGCATGCTTTTATTTGTAACAAAGTACTTTGTTTAATATACTTTGCATATCTGAGGAGAAATCGTTACACATTCCTGTGTAATTCTTCAACACAGAGAAATGTATTTAATATGCGGTGGAATTGGGTAGGAACCTTTTGTTTGCTACGCTGTTAGCACGGGAAACAAAATAAAGACGGGCTTGACTAGCATGCAGCTAACTATCGCGTTGTGTGCTGTGAGACTGACTTATATATATGAATATCAAATATTGTTTGTTAAAGTATCTATGGGGGAAATATTATACGCAGAAATGAGCGTGTAGTGTCAGATTAAATATGGGAACAGATGACTGCGCTATGTTGCAGGGGAGGACAAAATAAAAGTCGGACTGACTAGCATGTAGCTAGCTGTTGTGTTCTCCACATTTCCATCGTCTCTACAGAACAGTTTCTGCTTCTGATTAAACATTTGGTGTTGTGAGAAGTTTTAAAGCCTAAATGGGACAGATCGACGATCATAGCAGCCGAAGAAGAAGCGAAGGAGCGTGAAGAAGCGGAGCCAAACCGGGAAAGACGGCAGAAAACAAGGAGAAACGTTGCTGTGGCCTTTCCCAGCTGGAAATCACTGATGAGGGACAAATCTTTTCGGAGAGACG
This sequence comes from Odontesthes bonariensis, assembly GCF_027942865.1. Taxonomy (NCBI): domain Eukaryota; kingdom Metazoa; phylum Chordata; class Actinopteri; order Atheriniformes; family Atherinopsidae; genus Odontesthes; species Odontesthes bonariensis. The sequence continues at coordinate 5,028,239 of NC_134528.1, read as the reverse complement.
CCAAAGTTGTCATTTTTCTGCTGGACAGGTAATTTAACCCACCAATGGAAATGTAACTAGCTGTTTGATAGCGTTAGTTAGATCATGGTGCTTCTATAACATCTCACTCCTTCTCAAACTGTGGTGAGATAAACGATAAAATAAACGCTCATTTTAGACAAAATAAGCTCCAATTGGCACGTAGTTAAACTACGTGCAGCCGGCGCAGATGTGAGTGCAAAGGGACCATCTACAAAGTGCAACACCTTCCTACATAAATGTTCAATAACCCCGTTCTAATGATGCTGCCGCAGGGCCGAGCTCTAATCATCGTGTCAGCGGCAACTAACAATGGCACTTCCGGTGGTAGCCTGAGGCTAACGGAGCGGCTGGAAAAGCCTGTAAGAAGCTGGCACAGCCTTGCCACGACTGCTACCACTGTTTGTGGAAGCCAACAGGTTGTCATTATTAGGTTAGGTTTCTTTATTAGTCTCCACAAAGGAGAAATTTGTCTCGGAGACAGGGAGGTTACAGCACCATAAAACACATAAGAGGACAACACCAACAGACAACAATAAAATGTAAGGTACAGGCTCAGAAACATTGGATGTCCTAACCCACTGCCCCTTTTCATTATCTAAGTATAGTTATTAGTTATAGCCTGTTACTGAATCATTACCTTTAGATGAGATGGTTGGTTGCTCTCTAATAAAAAGTCTTAGACCCATAATACAAAGTCACTGCATTTACTTGAGATGGAAACTATGTTTTATGTATACATTTTATATATATATATATATATATACATATACATATACATACATATATATACATATATATATATATACATATATACATATATATATACATATATACATATATATATACATATATACATATATATATACATATATACATATATATATATACATATATACATATATATACATATATACATATATATATATATATACATATATACATATATATACATATATACATATATATATATATATATATATATATATATATATATATATATATATATATATATATATATATATATATATATATATATATATACATATATATATATACATATATATATATATATATATATATATATATATATACATATATATATATATATACATATACATATATATATATATATATATATATATATACATACACACACACACACACGCACACACATAACAGAGTCCGGGTGTGTCTGGAAACGCTATCGCTGATGTTTTAGCCATCTGTATGGAGGTTAGAAAATAAGCACTTTATACACAGTGTCACAGCCCGGCTCTAAGGCTGCAACAAAAATGGGAGAAAGACGAAAGTTTCCAAAAATAACTTTTATTTACAAAATAATCTAACTAAAGAAACGTGGAAGTCAGTTATCAGTCGTGTATGCATGCCTGAGTGTGTGAATGTGTAAGCGATCACAAAGCAACAAAACAGCAGCCGCCCTGCAAGTCAAAGGCAAGTCAGGAGGGATCCAAACTGGCAAGAGAGGAGCTTTTGAAGCACAAGCCCCAGGTGTGGCTCAATCAGTCTGACGAGCACTCCGCCTTACTCTCTGCAGAAGGGAAGAAGCACTAAAGAGAACAGGGACAACTAGTGGAGCGGAGGGGTCGTCACAACAGATTATACCCCCCCCAATGCACCAGTCCCTTCACAAACTCTGAACAATCGACAAACCAAATTGCACTGTGTACTGTCAGTTATTGTACACGAACTGTACATAGCTCACTGTTCATACTGTAAATTCTGTTTATACTGTTAATCTGTTTATACTGCCATATGTATACAGATTTGCCACTGCTGTTTTTATATATCTTTTAGCTTGTATATATATATTTTTAATATATATATTTTTTTTACCACCTACTTTATACCACTCTCTCTTCACAACAGGGAAGTGGGCGTGTCCTACCTGCAGCCAACGGGGGAAGTGGGCGTGTCCTACCTGCAGCCAACAGGGGAAGTGGGCGTGTCCTACCTGCAGCCAACGGGGAAGTGGGCGTGTCCTACCTGCAGCCGGCAGACACTGATACTGTGTTTACTTTTGCCATGTGATAGCCTATCGAATGTAGGTCACGAGCAGATTATCGAGATCGATCAAAATGTTATTTTATTAAAGATCTGATTATAAAACAGTTCTTTCTGCTTTTCAATATAGCTGGTGCCCATAGTTAGTCCTACCACCAAGTTTCTGTTTGTTTCTACAATCAGTCGAGATATCTTCATAAGTATCTTCAGCTTATAGAGAAGTTGTAGATGTTCTTTGTAGGTGATTTAAATCCAGTTACAGACACTTGTCATCCATGTTCAATGTGATGCTTGTTGTTGAGCTGTTCTTGATTTATTGTGTTTGTCCAGACGAGCCAACCCTCCCAGAACTTAAAGATGTAACTGAATGTATAACAGAGGTATGTGACTGTGTCATGTAGCACTTATTTTCTTGATGTTTGTTTCTCCAGCTGTGTCTCATAACATCAACTCCCTTGAAGAGAAAACCTTTCCGAGTCACAGCCCCAGCAGAGTCTGCATCGATGCTTCCAGTGGAACAGACAGGTGAGGCATCACAGGGAAATAACTGCTGTGGTGTTTTTCTTTCTGAACTCTTGTTCACTGTTGTGTCTCCATGTGTGTGATGTGCAGAACATGCTGTGGTTATTCTGTACAGAGATGAACACCTGAATGTCTCTGCAGAAGACAGAAATTCAGAGGCTTGAACAAAGGTAACATTTCAGCTTTAGAAGCTCTTTGATCTGCATGTCGCCTGTTTTGTTTCTGTGTTTTTTTTTTATGAAGCATATTTGACATGAACATTGTTGAACACATGAAAGCAAAAAGATGAGGATTTTACACTTGAAACATCCACATTTACATCACAAACACTGTTTTTTAAACCAATGTCTTGTATGCAGCTGTTTGCTTATGTAAATGTTCACTCTGGGTTTTTATTTGTTTTAATGATGTACTGATACTGAATAGTTCACATTTGTGTATTTACAGTTTCAGACAGCCGTGCTAGTATAACAGCAGAAAATACAGCGTATACACCCTAAAATCTGAATAAATCTACAGATATAAACAAGGATTGTGAAGAGGAGAATCACAGGTGGAGCAGGGATGCCTGGAAGGAGGAGCCTCCAACCAGATGACCCCAGAGGACCCAGTTTGGCGTCCCCCGTACCTGCAGCATCCACATCAGAACTGGAGCAGACACAAGACAGCAAAGATCTCAGTAAGGGACTCACCTGTAACTTATACAGCAGTGCCTCGTAAAAGTATTCACCTCCTGACAGTTTGAATATGATCAAATTTATAGTTAGAACTAATTTGCTGAATGTTAAGAATATTCCATCTGACTTAAATGTTCGTAGAGTCTGGAAAGATATTTCTTGAACATTTAAAAGTTTAATAAATAAAAGCAGAAACTCCCAACTCGTGAGCACTCTCACCAAACTGTTTAAAAACTCTTCAGTATCGACAAGAAGACCTGCAGAGATAGGTTGTCCCCTAAATTTGGATTATGTTGACATGATACTAATGTGTACATACTGCATTTATATGAGTTGTAACACTTCATTCTGTTAAAGTGACGACATTCAGCCATTCTGTCGTTGATGACATATACATTAATTTTTTGCATGGCTATTACGTGGTGGGTGTGGCCCCCTCCCTGACATCATGGATTCTAGACTATTTGTCTGCCAGACCACAGTATGTCAGGATGTGGAAATGTGTTTCTGGAACACTGGAATGCAGTACTGGGGCTCCGCAGGGTACTGTTTTGGCTCCTTTTCTTTTCACCCTGTACACATCAGACTTCAGGTACAACTCTGAGTCCTGCCACATTCAGAAGTATTCTGATGATACGGCTGTTGTGGCATGTGTGCGCGGTGGACAGGAGAAGGAGTACAGGGACCTTGTATTGATTGATTGATTTTATTTTTTAATTTATTTGTTTATTTAGTCATTTATTATTATTATTATTATTAGTTAGTAGTAGTATTTTTTTTTACTAGAATTGGTATTATTATTGTTGTTGTTAATACAATCATTGTAAATATTTTTAAAAAATTGAGCTACTTGACTAATTTGAATTTCCCCCATTGGAGGATGAATAAAGTATTTTTCTATTCCATTTCTATTCTATCAGTTAAATATATAAGACATGGACCAATAGCTTGTTTGTGATATTCTGAATGATATTAAGGATCAGGATAAATGCAGCTAATGTCACACTTGTCCTTGATGTCCATACATGTTTTTTTTTTTATTTTAATTTTTATTTAGTGTTACCTGCAGATGTCCAGCAGGTGGTGGTGATTAAAGAAGAGGTTCCTTGGAGCTCCAGTCTGGAACTGCAGGACCTAGAACCCCTCCACATAAAGGAGGAAGAAGAGGAACTCTGGACCAATCAGCATGGACAAAGGTTTAGTGGGCTGAAAGAGACTGATATCAGCAGGTTCTCAATCACTGCTGTGACTGTGAAGAGTGAAGATGATGAAGAGAAACCTCAGTCTTCACAGCTTCATCAAATGAAAACATCCAGCAGCTCAGCTGAACAGATGAAAACAGAAACTTATGGAGAGGACTGTGGAGGACCAGAACCAGCCAGGAACCCAGACCCAAATAGTAGTTTACAAGCAAATACTGATGAAAGTGAGTGTTGTGAGACTGAGGTCAGCACAGGTGACGACTGTGATTGGCAGGAACCTTGGTCTGATTCTGGACCTGAAACTGAAGAGAGTGAGACTGATTGGAGTGAGACCAGAGCACCTGAGTCAGGTGCAATTGACGATGTAGCTTGTAACACTGCTAAGAAGTCCTTTAGCTGCTCTCTGTGTGGTCAGCAGTTTGTCTATAAACACTCTTTAAGAACACACATGTTAGTCCACTCTGGAAAGAAACCATTTGGCTGTGATGATTGTGGTAAAAGATTTAGCCAAAATATACATCTCAAGAATCATGCAATTACACACACAGGAGAGAAACCATTTAGTTGTGGTGATTGTGGTAAAAGATTTAGCCAAGACACGCATCTTAAGACACATATGCGAGTACACACAGGAGTGAAACCATTTATTTGTGGTGTTTGTGGTAAAAGGTTTAACCAAAGCACACATCTTAAGACACACATGAGAGTACATACAGGAGAAAAACCGTTTAGCTGTAGTGACTGTGGTAAAAAATTTAGGCAAAATACAAATCTCAAAACACACATGAGAGTACACACAGGCGAAAGACCGTTTGGTTGTGATGAATGTGGTAAAAGATTTAGCCAAAACTCTTATCTTAAGAAACACATGACAGTACACACAGGACAGAAACCATTTAGTTGTGGTGATTGTGGTAAAAGATTTTACCAAAACATACATCTTAAGAAACACATGAGAGTTCACAGAGGAGACAAACCGTTTTGTTGTATTGATTGTGGTAAAAGATTTCGCAGGACAACAGATCTTCAGACACATATGAGAATTCACACTGGAGAGAAACCATTTGGTTGTAATTTTTGCGATGAAAAGTTTTGCAGAATGAAAGAGCTTCAGATACACCGGAGAGTTCACAGAGCAGAGAAACCATTTGGCTGCGAAGTATGTGGTAAAAAGTACAGGCGAAAGACAGATGTTCAGTTACACATGAGAGTCCACACAGGAGAGCGACCCTTTGGCTGTGATGTTTGTGGCAAAACATTTTTTCAAAGTAAATATCTTGTTTCACATATGGCTGTTCATGCTGAAGAAAAACCATTTGGCTGTGATGTTTGTGGTAAAAGATTTAACAGAACAGCAGATCTTCAGACGCACAGAAAAGTTCATACCGGTGAGAAACCGTTTTGCTGTGATTTTTGTGGAAAAAGATTTCGCAGAGCAACAGATCTTCAGACGCACAGGAAAGTTCACACTGGAGAGAAGCCATTTGGATGCGATGTTTGTGGCAAAACATTTAACCGAAAGTCTTATTTTAAGATACACATGAGATTACACACTGGAGAGAAACCATTTGCCTGTGATGTCTGTAGTAAAAGATTTAATCGTCAGTCATATGTTAAATTACATATGAGAGTTCACACGGGAGAAAAACCATTCATTTGTAGTTATTGTGGTAAAGCATTTACTCGACAGGGAAATCTAAAAAGTCACTTGATTGTTCACAGTGTAGAAACCAGTTGTGGTGAAAACTGACCTGATTGCTAGGTAAACGAGGATCAATGCATCTTTCCTGAGCTGTTGTGGAGGGATGTTAGAAGTTTAGTTTCTATCTGGCTCCTCCAACCTCCAAATCTGCACATCTGCATGGAGACTTAACTCTATCAAGTGCCATTCCAAACCAGTTACCCTGAGGGGAGATCGGGTCACAGGGCCCTCAGTTTGAATTGGTGACCAATTAATAAGTTTTAGAGCTCTTCTAAAATGTCATGTGAATTATACTGTTGAGTTTGGAAGAATGAGTTTAACAAGTTGCACTTGTTGAATATCGGTTTAAAACCAAGTGTTTATGTTGAAATTCTCCAGTGTTGTGCATGTGGTACATTCCAGGAGCTTTTTCCTGAGTTCCGTTTTTGCTGTCATTGAATTGTAAGTACTTAGTCTCAGTCCTTCCAGAAAAAAGATAATTCTTGCATTATAACATTTTCAAGTTCAGAATAGATGAGACGTACCAATTAAGCCCCCTTCAGAGCAAAGTCATGCTAACCGTGTTGATTGTCCTCCGCAGAAAACTAAATTAACTACACCCCATGATTTATCTGCTTCTAGATAAAACTTGGCTACCATTAGATGGAAGTTTGTGATTAAATAATAATCTTTTATATAATTAAAGTTAATGTTAAAAACCTTATCAGTCTTTGATGTCAGACATCTGTCAGATTGATAGCTGATGTCTTTTCTGCTTGGTAATGTGAACATAATCCTAAAAAACTTTTTTTGTAGGTGCTCACACTTGCTGATCATCAATTAATCAAGTGCATTTGATTAGACTTCTACTCTTAATTCTTATGAAAGCTGGACGTAGTTTTTGATCCACTACAATTTCACTTATATTTTTCTTTTCAGTGAATAACAACACTGTTGTTGCTTATCTGAGGTTGTTTTTATCTTATTTTAAGATGGGGACCAGAAGGTTTTTTAAGTCCTAATATGTAAAATCTTAGAATTGAAAGACCGCTTTCTTTCCTCTTCACAACACTGTACATACTTGTAATTTTTTTAATGTTTTTTTTACCTGATAATAAATGAGTGGTAACATTTCTATCTTGGGGAAATATTTTATGCATGAAAAAAAACTAGTTGCCGACATGTTTGCTTTCGTATAAATCACCCCCCGTTTGGCATCTTTTTTCAAACTCTTATTTTATTTTTTTCCAAAACCTAAAGGAAGAAAAGTCTCTCAGTTTCTTTTATATTCCATAAAAAACTTTTTGAATGTATATTTAACTTCTTAGCCCCCAAAATATCATGGGTGCAACCATATATTTATGAAAGCATATGTATTTTTATACTGTACGTTCTAAGTAAAATCTTTGAAAAAAAACTCCTTGGTGTTCACAACGTATTTTTTCTTACTGTGTGATTGTATTAACAATAATTCATCATCGTATTTTGAGGATAGACATTGAATTTAGCATAAATGTTTACATCCATCCAACAACCGCTTCTCCGGGGGTCGGGTCGCGGGGGCAGCAGCTTGAGCAGAGAAGCCCAGACGTCCCTGTCCCCGGCCACTTCCTTCAGCTCTTCCGGGGGGACCCCGAGGCGTTCCCAGGTCAGCCGAGAGACGTAGTCTCTGCAACGTGTCCTGGGTCTTTCCCGGGTCTCTTCCCAATGTTTACATTTGAATAAAAATATAAATATCCATATTCTGTTGAACAGCCATTGACTTCGTAGTTTTCACACATATTCACTGAAGCTAATAAATAATAATTGGCAATGTGATTTATGAGTGGTTTTATTGTTTAATTTCTTATTACATCCTTAAAATTATTGCATGTGTTACATTCATAATGGTAGGAAATATTAATTTAGCCTATATGCATACGTGCATTAGTATTTCAAATTCAAGTTATTTTCATCAGCAGTTACCATCTAAGTAATAAACCAATAAACAGGAAACATCACAGGATCAGATTTAGTGCATGTAAACTGAAAGGTGCTGTTGGGGTCTGCCTTAGGAGGATTTAGATGTAAACGTAAAAAGTAATTACAAAAATATGTGGAGAGAAAAAAACTCCCTTTTAACAGGAAGAAACCTCTGACAGAACCAGTCTCAGGAAGGGTGACCAGCTGGGGGCTGAGAGGACAGGAAAGAGGGGACAACAAACACCGTAACACCATTCAAAGGATAACTGTTGAGACGGAGAAACAAAAGTTAATAACAACAATGATGCCAAATGTACATAATTTATATGAGAAATGAAATGGGTGAAAAAAAGAGAGCAAAGTGAGGAAAGTTGTGACATAAGAGGCTCCCCCAGCAGTCTAAGCCTGTAGCAGCATGACTATGGGATGTTTCAGGCTCACCTGAGCCAGCAAAAACACTTAACCTAACTAATAGGTTTAGGTGGTACAGCTGTCTCTTGAGATTGTTATTTTTTTTTATGAATTGTTCTTTGAAATATGCCTGATTGTTAATTCTCCTTTTTTCTTGTAAGTCGCTTTGGATAAAAGCGTCTGCTAAATGTACACGTAAAAACAGAAAATAAGGGATTCACTGAAACATGTTCAAACATAAATATAAATACAGAATATGAGGCAGAAACAGAGTGAGTTCAGTTCTGAGCAGCTTTAAAGTGAATATCTGCTCTGAGCTCCTTTCTCCTCCAGCACAGCCTGAACCCTCTCAGACGAGCTTTCTGTCCTCTCTTTAAGGAGTCTTCAGGAATAGTTCTCCAGGCTTCTTGAAGGACATCCCAAAGCTCTTCTTTGGATGTGGGCTGCCTTTTGTTCCGTTCTCTGCCAACATGACATTTCTTTTGTCATGTGTCTATGCATGAAATCTGCTCGGTATCTTTGAACTTATCTGGACTGTTGCTTGTTTTTAAATTAATTAAAATTATTTTATTTGTTTCTCTTTATATTCTTTTATGTATTTTTAATGCTTCTTCCACTCCCTGCTGTAATGCTTTTAGTTTATGTAAAGCACTTTGAATTGTTTGTTCATGAAATGTGCTACAAATAAATTTGATTTGATATATATTTTTTTTATTGAGGCTGCTAATTTGCACATTGCACATATTGTATTCAGTTACTTACGTGATTTTATGTTAGCTTTATTTTATTTTTAATTTAATTTTACTTTAGTACTTTCCCCATTGTAATTTCCCTCGGGATAAATAAAGCCTTTTGACTCTTGAATCTTGAATCTAAAGAAAGAAAATCTGCTCCAGCTCCATTAAAGTGACGTTAATGTTACAATGAAACATTGATTATAATCTGATCACATAAAACATATTATTATTCATTTAACAATGTATAGAATTATACAAGTACTTACTTGAGACACTTTTCTATGCTAAAATTGTTACTTTTCAGTAGGATTTTGAATGTTGGACTTTTATTTTGAACAAAATATTTTTACACTGTTGTACCAAGATTTCACTCAAATAGAAACGGTGAATGATTCATGTGGTGGTTTTACTTTTTTAGGTTTTCAAAACGAACCCATTCTTCGTTCATGGATAACTGGAGAGATATTTTGCCCAGAAATGAGGACCGGGGGGTAGGAACGTTTGTTGATGTCGTGTTTGCAGAGGGAGCAAAATAGAGGTCGGACGTACTGGCTAACAGCTAGCTCTCTTTTTTAGACTCCGATAGTGTTTTTACCTTCTCCACAGAACAGTTTCTGCTACTGGTTAAACATTTAGTGTTGTGGTAAGTTTTAAAGCCAAACTGTGACAGATGGAGGATCATAGTAGCTGAAGAAGAAGCGGAACCAAAGCTGGAAAAGACGAGAAAAGACGAAGAAAACAAGGAGAAACGTTGGTGTGGCCTTTCCCAGCTGGAAATCACTGATGAGGGACAGATGTTTTCAGAGAGACGCCGAAGTTGTCTGTTTTCAGCTGGACAGGTAATTTAACCCACCAATGGAAATGTAACTAGCTGTTTGGTGGCGTTAGTTAGAACATGGTTATGAGCAGAGTTACTGACACAGGAAACCTTTTTCTGACTGTTAGCAGGGTTGGAAGTTAATATTTCTGCTCCCAAAACTGGACTTTTGGTCAGTTTTTTAACCTAAAAGAGCAGCTGATGTTACTGAGATCATCCCACAACTGCTGGAAGTTACTGACAGAGAAGTTTAATGTTAAAATAAAAAAACGTGTTCAAATCAGACAACAATTCACTGTTTAAAGTCCTGCTGGAAAATGTTTATTTGTGCTGATTTTAAAATGAAACTCTGCAGGTTGGAGGTGAATATGCTTCATATTAATGCAGTGTTGTGCGCTGATTTTTATCTCTGCTGACAGTTTGTAAAAATTACAATCAGTCGAGATAGTTTGTATTGTATAGCTTCACCTAATAGCTTGTAGAGAAGTTGTAGATGTTCTTTGTAGGTGATTTAAATTCACAGTTACAGACGCTCGTCATCCAGCAGATCTTCCAGGCTGGTATGCGTCCATGTTCAATATGATGCTTGTTGTTGAGCTGTTCTTGATTTATTGTGTTTGTCCAGGCGAGCCAACCCTCCCAGAACTTAAAGGTGTAACATAATGTATAACAGAGGTATGTGACTGTGTCATGTAGAACTTATTTTCTTGATGTTTGTTTCTCCAGCATCGACTCCCATGAAGAGAAAACCTTTCCGAGTCACAGCCCCAGCAGAGTCTGCATCGATGCTTCCAGTGGAACAGACAGGTGAGGCATCACAGGGAAATAACTGCTGTGGTGTTTTTCTTTCTGAACTCATGTTCACTGTTGTGTCTCCATGTGTGTGATGTGCAGAACATGCTGTGGTTATTCTGTACGGAGATGAACACCTGAATGTCTCTGCAGAAGACAGAAATTCAGAGTCTGGAACAAAGGTAACATTTCAGCTGTCAGAAGCTCTTTGATCTGCATGTCGTCTCTTTTGTTTCTGTGTTTTTTTTATGAAGCATATTTGACATATTTTTGAGTTATATTTTTAAAATATCATTTAATCGATTAAAAAAATAACTTTGTGATGATTGTTAGAACTAAGGAGGACCAGACACTAACATTTTCTTCAAATTATTTACCTGATAAAGTTTTATCCTCTGCCAGGGTTGTAAATTGTATGCACAAGCAAATATGCTGGCACACACATTTTATACGTGTACGGATGATGTTAAATGCTCCTTTGTATAAAGCCCATTTGTGGTGCAGTTACAGGTGGCATTCAGTGATGTACGGATACTGAATGGTTTGATCTGCATGTCGTCTGTTTTGTTTCTGTTTTTTTTATGAAGCATATTTGAGATGAACATTGTTGAACACACAAAGGCAAAAAAGATGAAGTTTTTACACTTGAAACATCCACATTTACAGCACAAACACTGTTTTTAAGCCAATGTCTTGTATGCAGCTTATTGTTTATATAAATGTTCACTCTGGGTTTTTATTTGTTTTAATGAATAACTGATACTGAATAGTTCACATTTGTGTATTTACAGTTTCAGACAGCTGTGCTAGAATAACAGCGCAAAATACAGCGTATACACCCTAAAATCTGAATAAATCTACAGATATAAACAAGGATGGTGAAGAGGAGAATCCCAGGTGAAGCAGGGATGCCTGGAAGGTGGAGCCTCCAACCAGATGACCCCAGAGGACCAAGTTTGGTGCCCCCCATACCTGCAGCATCCCCATCAGAACTGGAGCAGACACAAGACAGCAGAGATCTCAGTAAGTGACTCACATCTGTTTATCTGTATTATAGCATAATAATTCAGTCTTTAACCTTAACTGTCAGGCTTCTTGATTATGGTAAAAAAAAATAGTTTTAACTATTTTGGCGAATATTGAGAGAATTTTTCACTTTGAAAAACAAATGACTCATTACCTTTCCTTCTGCTGGGAATAAAATGATCAAAACCAAGCAGCAGCTCTTTTCGCACGTCCTGTTTAAGGCGAGAAATGGTCTGCTTAATGCTTAATAGTCCGTGTTATATAGTGCCTTTTACAATTATTCACCCATTCACACACCTTTATACAATGCTTTGTGGCCTTGTGGGTTCAAGTATCTTTAAGACCAACTTTAAGATCGATCTGCTGGCCTTCTGATAGGAAGACGACCGCTCTAACTAACCACTGTATCAGAGATGCTCCACAGCCATGCACACTCTCACTAACATCTATCGTCAGTTTAGTTTCACCAGTTAACATGTCTCTGGAGTGTGGGAGGGAAAGAAAACCCATACAAGCACGAGGAAAACATGAAAACTCCACTGAAAGGCAGATTTGAACTCAAACTCACCAGAATAACAATGAAACCTTTCATATATTTGCTATTTGGGATCCGTCCCTCGTCAGACATAGAATATAGGAGTCAAATAAGTTATTGCTCCCCTGCAGCATTTTACTCAGTTTCATTTACATTACATCACATTACATTACGATCATTTTGTTGCTGTCACCAAGGCAGCTTTTTACCATCTCAGAAACATCAACAGAATTAAAGGTTTCCTCTCCCAAAAAGACCAGGAGAAACTCATCCATGCATTCATCTCCAGTAGACTCGATTACTGTAACGCTCTTTTAACTGGACTTCCCAAAAAGAGCATTAAACATCTGCAGCTCATCCAGAACGCTGCTGCTAGAGTTTTAACCCGGACTAAGAGATCTGAACACATCACACCAGTGTTAAAATCTTTACACTGGCTTCCAGTCAGTCACAGAATAGATTTTAAAAGCCTGCTGATGGTTTACAAATCCCAGAATGGTTTAGGCCCAAAATACATCTGTGATATGTTCAGAGAATATAAACCCAGCAGAGCACTTAGATCCAAGGACTCAGGCCAGCTGGTCCAGTCCAGAGTCCAAACTAAACATGGAGAAGCAGCATTTAGCTGTTATGCTGCAAACAAGTGGAACAAACTGCCACTGGAGATTAAACTTTCACCAAATGTAGACATTTTTAAATCCAGGTTAAAAACATTTATTTTCTCATGTGTCTATGCATGAAATATCTTTTAACTTATCTAGACTGTTGCCTGATTTTAAATTCATTTAAATGATTTTACTTGTTTCTCTTTATATTCTTTTATGTATTTTTAATGCTTCTTGCACTCCCTGCTGCAATGCTTTTATTTTATGTAAAGCACTTTGAACTGTTTGTACATGAAATGTGCTATACAAATAAATTTGATTTGATGATTTGATTTGATTTTGCAGACACTTTTATCCAAAGCGACTCACAATAAGTGTGTTCCACATCGGTAGGCAAAAGAACTTCAGGTCACAAGAAATCATAAGTGCATTTCCTTCCAAAACCAAACAGCTAAGAGCATAACTAGTGCTAGAGTAAGTGCAGTAAGTTAGGTACCGAGACAAATGGGAAGACAATTTGGGAAACAAATAAGTGCGTAAGGAACTAGGACGAAACAGGTGATGTCCTGAGAGAGCGGATCAGGGTAGTGTTTCCTGCAGAGATGGTTTTCAGCCTGCGGCCAAAGATGGGCAGCGACTCAGCTGTCCTGACATCAGTCGGAGATCGTTCCACCATCGGGGGGCCAGAACAGAGAAAAGGTTTAGGGATAGGGTCTGGTGGGGGTGTAGGGCTGGACCACAGCCTGGAGGTATGAAGGAGCTGCTCCTTCCACTGCCCTGTAGGCCAGCATCAGAGTCTGAAACTGGATGCTGCAGCTACAGGGAGCCGGTGTAGAGAGCGGAGAAGGGGAGTGGTGTGGGAGAACTCGGGGAGGTTGAACACCAGACGAGCAGCAGCTTTCTGAACCAGCTCCAGAGGTCTGATGGCAGAAGCCGGGGTGGCAGCAAGGTTTAGATCAATTTAGATCAATTTAGATCACACAAGAAAGCCTGAGTTATAAATGATCTCTCTTGTATTAATAGAATTCAGTTATTATTTCCTTGTTTTAGCTCAATTTTTAATGCTTTAAATAATATTAAAACTACTTGGAATCAGGATTAAAACAGTTAATGTCCATTTGTGTTTGTGTGTTTCCTGCAGATGTTCAGCAGGTGTTGGTGATTAAAGAAGAGGTTCCCTGGAGCTCCAGTGTGGACCAGCAGGACCCAGAACCCGTCCACATAAAGAAGGAGGAGGAACCATGGACCAGTGAGGAGGAAGAGCAGCATGATGGGCAGAAACACACTGATGTCAGCAGGTTCTCATTCACCTGCGTTACTGTGAAGAGTGAAGATGAAGAACAACAACCTCAGTCCTCACAGCTTCTTCAGATTAAAACTGAAGACAGCAGAGAGACAGAACCTCCAACCAGCAGCTCAGCTGAACTGATGAAAACAGAAGCTGATGGAGAGGTCTGTGGACAACCAGAATCTGTCAGGAATCCAAATCTAAACAGTCATTTACAACCAAATACTGATGAAAAGGCTTCAGACTCATCTGAGACTGAAGTCAGTGATGATGATTATAGTAAAAAATCTTCTGATTCTGAACCGGAGGCTGACAGTAACAAAGATTGGAAACAGGCATTGGTATCTGAGTCGGGTGTAAAACATGACGTAATCTTTACCAAAAAGTCATTCAGCTGCTCTGAGTGTGGTAAACAGTTTCCCTACAATCAGTCCCTGAAGAGACACATGCGAGTCCACACCGGGGAGAAACCGTTTCACTGCGATGTTTGTGATCAGAGATTTAGCCAGCAAGGAAATCTTTCAAGTCACATGCGAATTCACACAGGAGAGAAGCCTTTTGTGTGTGAAGAATGCGGAAAAACATTTCGGCAAAGCGCAAATCTGAAGTCGCACATGAGACTCCACACGCAAGAAAAACCGTTTGGCTGCGATGTTTGTGGTAAAAGGTTTACCAAGCGAGGAAATCTTTCATGTCACATGAGAGTCCACACCGGTGAGAAACCTTTTGCCTGCGATGATTGCGGAAAAAGATTTAGCATAAAATCGCACCTTAAAGGACATAAAAGAGTCCACACGGGAGAAAAACCATTTACCTGCGATGATTGTGGCAAAAGGTTCAACCACCACACAAGTCTGAAGAGACATTTAAGCCAAAGCAGCAAATTGATCAAAAATACATCACGTGATCTTTACGGGTGCATAGCAACCGAGAGGTGCTGGACGACTGCTGCCGGCGTCTAAACGGTACCCCCATGGCAACTGATGCTGTATACATAACCCACTCCAGAGCCGTTTATGTTCATACTTTAAGATTAAATTGTGTGTAAAACATACCACCTTGTCATTGATCATTTTCCTGATGATATTCTTGATAGGAGGGCGGTTCTATATGAACTATATGAATCATTCCTGGCGTTTTTGGTCCAGGTGGCCCCCACTACAGTCCGCAGTCAGTCAAGATGAACACCTCCCATATATACCGTATATTTACAGTCCTCATAAACTCAAAAGTCCGAATGAAACATTTGAATTGATGGCATGACCAACAACAACATAATGGAATTCAAAGCCCACCGGGTAATTTTAAAGGAAGAACTTTGTTGGTTGTTATTGGTTTCAGGATTTGAAAGATCGATTTTTAATAAAAACAGTGTTGCCAGTCGTGTTGTAACAGACACGTAAAATAGTTTTGTATTCCTTTGTTTGATCATTTATGCGTTTACCTTGATGATTCTGGGTTTAAGTAGCTTACCACGGGTGGAGATTTATAAAGATTGTGTGTACAAACAGACTCTAAAGCATGGATGTAAACAAATAAGTCCAACTGAAATCATATGAAACTGAGCATGTCAAAGGCAAACTAACACACCCAAATGTGTTTGGGGTTTGAATCCCTGCATGCAACTAGACTTAAATGGGCTTCGGTGCTCTGTACAAATGCTCCAAAGTTCTTTTTGTAAAACAGGCTCATCCAGCTCCGCAGTCACAAGGACCGATTCAGGAAATCCTTCCTACCAGCAGCCATCACCATCTACAACACCCCCCCTCTGGCTGGAAGAGAACTTCAAGCTCAATAGGCTTAAAGTCTCTCCCCCAAAAACAATAACAATGACAATTTGCACAACTGCTCATTTTGCACTAATAACATTTGCACAAATATCATCGTAGTACAATATAATGTAAATTATCCATATACCCTATATTTGGGGGCCTAGCAGCGAAGCTGCGAAGGCACCCATTGTGTTAGTAGCTTTTCTTATTATTATTATCGATCTACTTTCTTCTGCAATTGAAGTCTATGGCAGCCCCATGAACGCTATGGTAAAAAGTTGTGAAATTTCGCACACGTAATCAGCCAAGTGCCAAAGCCAAAGTCAAGAATTTTCATGACCCAAGAGCTTACTCTCTAGCGCCACCAACACGCCAAAGTTCAAAGTGCATTCAGCCTAATAACTTTGGACTACTTGGTCCAAATTTCACAAATGAGGCATCGTTGGAATCCTTGGATCATGCCGAGTCCAACGCACCCTATGACGTCAATTTGCGTATACTTAGATTTTCCGCCATTTTGAATTTGATCAAAAAGCTTAAAAAAGCATTTCAGGTCACAGAGATTGTCCAATTATCACGAAACTTGGCACATAGACTCTTAAGACCAAGCCGCACAAAAGTTATCGTGTGGAATTTTTAATTAGGCTTCCATTTTTTCATAAAAGCCAATCAAACTCGAGGTTGACGCCCCCAAACCGGAAGTGAGGTCATATCTTGGCAACCATTTGATATTATGACGTCAAACTTCTAACACAGACTCAAGACCACTGAGGTAAGAGGCCCAAGAAGTTTGATGACGTTTGGCCAATAGGTGGCGCTATAAGCAGCTAAAATGCATTTTTGCTCATATCTTTGGAGCCCTTGGTCCAAATGTCACAAATGAGGTATCATTTTAATCCCTCGATATAGTCGAGGTCAACGCACCTCATGACGTCATCAGCGCCATCTTGGATTTACCGCCATTTTGAATTTAATCGAAAACCTTAAAAAAGCATTTCAGGCCACGCAGATTGCCTAATCATCACAGGACTTGGTACATAGAATCTTCAGACCAAGCCGCACATAAATTATTACGTGGATTTTTTTATTACACTTCCGTTTACCCGCGGCAGCCAATCAAACTCTACGCCGACACGCAAACGGGACATTTGGCCATATCTCTGCAATGCATTGATGTATCGAGGCCAAACTTGGTGCATGGACTCACGAAGCCTTCCTGAGCAGCCCAAGCCTTCCCTATTGTGCCATTCTGCTAGGCCCCCATATCGCTGCTTGCAGCTATATTTCTTATTGGTTCAGTCTGCTCAGTAAAATTTATTTTTACCTTATTGTTAAATGTACAAATCTGTTTTTATTTAGTTTACTGATGTTTATTATTATTATTATTATTATTATTATTATTTACCCTATACTCTTCATACTGTAGATTTGTATATAGCTAATGTTTATTTCTCTGATGTTTATTCTATACTGTAGATTTGTTTATAGCTGATGTTTATTCCCTATTTTTATTCTATTCTGTTTGCTTGTTTTTCCTTTAATTGTTTACATATCTTTTATACTGTACGCTGGTGCAACACAATAATTTCCCAAATTGGGATGAATAAAGTATTTATCTATCTATCTATCTAAATGTATTTAAACTCAGCTGAATTCCCAATAAAGCTGCTAATTAAGCCCATTAAGACTACGTACCAACTGGTGGTCACTTAAAGAGTTTCCAGACTGTCGCTCTCCTCTAATAAAATCCTGGTTTTATAACCACAGCCTCATCTGACAAAATCACCATTAAAGTAACGTAAAGACAGCGTCCGCGCAGTGAACTCAGCTGTATTTACATGTTCCATCCTGACTGCGTTGCTGTTTGGAAAAAGTTTGTGTTTAACTGGAAAAAAACACTTTATTCTTTTATTTGAACATCATATAACATACAGTCATACATTCTTCAGCAGGGTTAGGGTCCTTTACAGTAAGCCCAGGGTCAGTACATACAGTAGCTCACCCGTACAAACAGAATTACTGTAAAATGATACAGAAAAGAAAAGGAAAAACAGGTGGGGTGGGTCAGGGGTGGCCTTGATCATACAGCATGTATACTATAGACTAGTCTTATTCAGTCACTGTAATATTAGACACATTGTGGGTCTCCATCTTTTTAAAGATTTGGGCTTCGTGTCATACAGCTTCCAAACTTTTTGGATTATATGATCAGGAGTTAACCATCTGATTATAATGCATTCAATGACTGCTGAGTACACCAAGTAAAACTACAGTGGGGTCTTTGGATATCCCACATCAGAAAGCTTCTATAAAGAACATCAAATACCTCCTTCCAGTATTTGTTTAACTTTGGGAAGGACCACAGAAAATGTTTCCAATGTGTTATCCACATTTTCTCCAACATTTATCTCAACCTGCTTGATTACATTTGGCTGACACTCGTGGGGTTTTCAACTGTCTTGTTATCCCTTCCCACTTAAACTCTCTCCAGGTATTGGAGCTTCCCACTTTTCTCTTACATATGAAGTGTTATTTGATTCTGTGGATTAAAACAAAAGTTATACCCTTGATATTACTCTCTTAGTATCAGGGGCGAGGTTAGGGTATTTTTAGTGGTGCCAAGGCACCACCGTGAGATAGCTCAGCACCCCCTGGCTCAGCACATTTTTAAAATATTATATTATGCAAAAACACTTTTTTTTTTTTTGCTCAAGGATGCATTATTTTAGTGACCATTTTATTTATTTTCTAGCATTTGTTTTTGTTTTAACTCTTTACTCCCAAAATAAATGTTGAGTTATCTTCAGGCTCTCTGTTATCCCTGTTAGGCCACAGTCTTTTGAATCCCAGGCAACCCAAAAAGTGGGTCGTTAATGCGCGATAAAATATTTATCGGCATTAAATAATTAATGTGTTAATGTGATAATAACAAGTTAACAGCTGCATTGATTCACTGAAACATGGTCAAACATGAATATAAACACAGAATATGAGACAGAAACGGAGCTTTAAAGTGAATATTTGGTCTGAGCGCCTTGATTCTCAAACACAGCCTGAACAAAATCAAAGTCAGCGTAACTCCAGGATTATTTTCCCATTTCCAAAGTGATGAGATCTGAAAAGAGTCTGTGATAAAGGAAGGTCTGCTGATTCCTCTGTTGGGCTCCATGAAGTGGAAGAGAAACAACAACATACAGACACACCGACACCAGGATCCGACTGATATTTAGAGCTCAGAGAAGTTTAGATTTTCATGTGGAGAAATATTTCTGTGAATCAAACTCCTCATCAGCAGTGATATCCTCCATGGCTGCACAGACACAGGAAAAAGCAGCAAATAAACAGCAGAAGAGCAAAGACATCACAGCAACCAGCTGTCAGCAACAAGCTGACTAAATACATTTATTCCACTTTACACAAACTCTGCTGAGGCTCCAAAGCTAAATAAATTCCAAAGATTCCAATCAAACCCAATCCCAGCCCAGAGTGGCTGAGTGAATGTGGTCTGGACTCTGTGGAGGAGAGTCATGGTTCCAGAGACGCTGTAGAAGGACAGAATACCTGCTCTGTGATCCAGGTACACTCCCACTCTGGAGGCCCGAGGACCTGAGATGGAGGTTTTAATGTTGTTGTACATAAATGTATAACTGTTTGAGTAACAATATAATGCCCAAGATTTGTCATTATAACCAAATCCACTTTCATCCCTCCAACCTCCTGCTCTGCTGATGTTCTTGTATGCGACTGCTACAACAACATCTCCCCCTCTCATCTCCACCTCCCAGTAACCACGTCCAGTCAGACTCTCTCTGCTCAGGACCTGAGGAAACCATCCATTGAATCTGTCTGGATGATCAGAATAAGACTGAAGTTGAACCATTCTTGTCACTTTTCTGTTCCCCTCTGACAGTAACACATCTCCGTGTGCTGTGTTTGGATCCAGTGTGATTTCACATGGATATCTTAAGAATCCAGCTCTGCTCGCTGGTTCAGGTTCAGATTCTGGTTCTGGTTCTGGTTCTGGTTCTGGTTCTGGTTCAGGTTCTGGTTCTGGTTCTGGTCCTGGTTCAGGTTGTGACAGTAAAACATCCACTTCAGCGACTCTCAGTGAGATGTTGGTCCATTCCTCTCTCAGGATGTCCTGTAGTTTATCTCTGAGCTCTGACACAGCTGCTGTCACATCCTCAAAGTGCCTCAGAGGACGGATCTGGATGCTGGATGAGTGTGTAGACTCACTGAGTGCTGCCACTGAGGGGTAGTTGAGTAGAAACTGGCTGTGATCCTCTGTGTGTGAGAGCTGCTTCAGCTCAGCATCTTTCCTCTTCAGCTCAGTGATCTCCTGCTCCAGCTTCTCCTGAAGCTCTTTGACTCGACTCCCTTCGGCTTCCTGCTGGGATCTGATCTGCTGCTTCACATCAGAGCTTCTTTTCTGGAGGAGACGGATCAGCTGGCTGAAGATCTTCTGGCTGTGCTCCTCTGTTTTATCAGCAGAGCGATGGATGGCCTCCTGCTCCTGCTGAAGCAGCTTCACATCTTTCTCTGCGTCCTGGATTCTCTGCTGGATCTGCTGCCGACTCCCCTCCAGCTCTCTCTGCCTCTCAGTCCTTTCTGCTGCAGCTGACACTGTGTCGTGGCCTTTATGTTCATCCACAGAGCAGAGATAACAGATGCACTTCTGATCAGTAAGGCAGAACATCTTCATCACCTCACCGTGATCAGAGCAGATGTTCTCCTGGAGCTTCTTGGAGGGCTCCACCAGCTTGTGTTTCCTGAATGGAGCTGAATCATAATGAGGCTGAAGGTGTTCCTCACAGTAAGAGGCCAGACAGACTAAACAGGACTTGGTGGCTTTCAGCTTCCTCCCAGAGCAGAAATCACAGGCCACATCTTCAGCTCCAGCATAGCAGTGATCAGCAGGAGCAGCACGGAGTCCAGTCTTCTTCAGCTGCTCCACTAAATCAGCTAACATGGTGTTTTTCCCCAGGACAGGCCTCCGTATGAAGGTTTTCCTGCACTGAGGGCAGCTGTGGATTCTCTTCTGATGCTCTCCATCCCAGTGGGCTTTAATACAGCTCCTGCAGTAGCTGTGGCCACAGGGAATAGTCACCGGATCCTTCAGCAGATCCAGGCAGATCGAACAGGAGAAGCTTTCTCGGTCCAGCTGAACTCCTTTCTGAGCCATTTCTCCTCTCAGATCAGCGACTCCGTGAGTTTCACTTCCTGAAAGCTGACACCGGTCTGAGCTCTGATCTACAAATAATGTGTCGGTGCAGAGAACAGAACCGGTCGGTTCTCTTCCTGTTGGTTACACCCATCATGAGCTGCAGATCTGAAGGGGAGGGAACAAGGAAACATGTGGGCCGAGCGGAGCTGCTGTGGGTGAGAGCAGAAAGTGAGTCCAAGCTGTTTCACAGCCGACTTCATGGTTAAAACACGGGTCCATTCTTCTTTTAATCCCTTTGGAAAGAAACTCAGGCTGTGTTCCAAACCGTATACTACATACTGATCGATCAGACAGTATGCAGAGCGTTTACCCACAATGCATTTCGCTCCTGCCTGAAGCTGACATCAACCAGACATGATTTTTTCTTTGGCAGGTTGGAAAATGGATGCTTTTCCAGGTTTTTAATGTAATTTCCATGCATTGAGCCATCTGAGCAGAGACTCTTTTCAGTCTTAATCCATCGAGTGTAAGCGTGATCTTCTATCCATGAAATCATGGCCCTCAGTTGTGCAGCTCAAAAACAATATCTAATGTTTAAAATACTTTTTATTCTTATCTGCATAAAGTTTATTTGAGGCAGCTGATCTGTTGTGAGATGTGTTGTTTATTAGATGAGTAAAACTCATTTTTGTGTTCTTTTTGGAGAATTTTTCTCTGCTTTTTCTGTCATTTTTTAAATTTATTTTGCCAGCTTAAAAGATAACAGCTAAGCTTAAGATCATTTGAAAAGACTAAGAAAACAATCCTAGAAATGTGTGACTTTGTTACTAACTTATCTCTGTAAAACAGCTAAAATATATAACTGTGTTGTCATAGTAACTGTCTAATGCTGTCATGTTCTCCGGTTGCAGTTATCGTCTCTGCGTCAGTTGTGAAGGTAAATTTAGGAATAAGGAATTTTAGTTTAATTCCCTGTATGATGTGTTTTATATGGCCTTAAACTATAGTTAACACTGTAAAAATGCAGGATAATAAGTTATTGGAGATTTCTACAAAAGAACAACTAGGACAAAGTATCTGGGAAGATCCAACCACCACCACCACGGTGTTCCCAGGCAGGAGCCAAAGACCCGCTCATCAAGCTGGATGTGCTGGATCCTGCTCTTTGATTCTTTCTCTGAATTTCAGATAAACTTACATGAAACCAAAAAGGATCCTCCATCTGACTCCACAGAGCCGACTAACTAAAAAACAAAGACTTTCTGACTGACCCGAATTTCATTTGAGGAAAAGCTGACATTTCCTCACCCAAAAAGCAGATTCTTCTTCTTCGCTTTATTATCAAAGTCATTGTGGACTGTGGCAGACTGTGAGTGACGCAATGTTGCTGGATGACTTTTAGTGTAATAAAATATCTGATGGATGTGTTGTACAGGACAACTTTCACCTGTTTTTAAAAAAAATCTCATATATATACATATATATATATATATATATATATATATATATATATATATATATATATATATATATATAAAACGATCGCAGATAAGGTTGAGCTCTATAGTCTTCTCTACAGCAGTAACCAACTTTCCATATTATTCTTAATACAATACTTTTATAGTGATCAGAATCGGAGATTTTAAAATGAGCCAATATAGACATATTGTTTTTATTTTTTCCTACAGTATAACGACTCTAACAATCAAGCAATGGGCCATTCTTACAACAATGAAAAGATTAAAAAGAGCATGTTTTTAATCCGGAGGCACTTTTTATTTCCATCTCAAGACAAAGTTGTTTCATGAACGAAGACACAGTGGTGCTGGTATAATTGACTATTCATGTTGAATGCAAGAGACCGTGCAGGTTACAGTGGGTAATCATACACCAGGAGAACCACAAATGCAGTACCACATAAACAAAGGCAGGTGGCAGCACACGTCTTGCAACAAAAGTAGTCTCTCTTCATTTCTCAATGATGAATTAGATTTCCCTGCTTAAAGTTGCCGACGGCAGCTTTAAGAAGTAGGCCATGAAAGGTTTTTGTTCTTTTTTCATTTGCTTCTGCCTCACACTTTCCAAACCTTTAAGCATATGTCATCAGATGAATGACAAATCACTTCTGACATCTAGAGGAAGCTGTGAAACTACTTTATCATAATGTCCCCTTTTTCTTCAAGACAAATAGTTATGTGATAAAGACACAATAACAGGTAATGATGGTGTTGTTAGGCAACTAAACGTGACTCAAATGCTGTTATTGATCCTCAGTAAATCTCAGAGGAAACCCAGAAATGAGTGAGCACTGTCAGGTATAACACGGGTGTAGGAACGTTTTGTTTGATGCGCTGTGTTACAGGGGGGAAGAAAATAAAGGTGGGATCGACTAGCTTTACGCTAACTGATGTGGTTATTTTGTTTTCACCGCCTCCACAGAACATTTTCTTTCAAAACGAACCCATTCTTCGTTCATGCATAACTGGAGAGATCTTTTGCCCTGAAATGAGGACCGGGGGTAGGAACGTTTGTTGATGTCGTGTTTGCAGAGGGAGCAAAATAGAAGTCGGATGTACTGGCTAACAGCTAGCTCTCTTTTTTAGTCTCCAGCAGAGTTTTCACCGTCTCTACAGAACAGTTTCTGCTTCTGGTTAAACATTTAAAGCCAAACTGTGACAGATGGAGGATCATAGTAGCTGAAGAAGAAGCGGAACCGAAGCGGAACCGAAGCTGGAAAAGACAACGGCAGAAAACAGGGAGACACATTGGTGTGGCCTTTCCCTGCTGGAAATCACTGATGAGGAACAAATGTTGTCTGTTTTCTGCTGGACAGGTAATTTAAACCACCAATGGAAATGTAACTTGCTGTTTTTATAGCGTCGGCTCTGATTCGGCTATTTAGTATATTTCACTACTTTGTCACATAATCCACCAGGTGTGGTTTTACTTAGCCTGGTTCACATCAGTGTGGGTCACCGCTATAGACTGCAGTGTAGATTCTGCACAACACTATGAGTCCACTGATCTTAGTTTGGTGTTGTGTGTGATTTACATCCACAGAGTTGCAGACACTTGTCATCCAGCAGATCTTCCAGGTTGGTATGTGGCCACGTTCAATATGATGCTTGTTGTTGAGCTGTTCTTGATTTATTGTGTTAGTCCAGGCGAGCCAACATCAACTCCCATGAAGAGAAAACCTTTCCGAGTCACAGCCCCAGCAGAGTCTGCATCGATGCTTCCAGTGGAACAGACAGGTGAGGCATCACAGGGAAATAACTGCTGTGGTGTTTTTCTTTCTGAACTCATGTTCACTGTTGTGTCTCCATGTGTGTGATGTGCAGAACACGAACAGAAATATTCCCATTTGAGTACAGACAGATATTTTATTAAACTGTTTTTTTTCTTAAATGCAAGTGATTATGTATTTGGTATTTGTGTATTTACCGTTTCAGACAGCTGTGCTAGAATAACAGCAGAAGATACAGCGTGTACACCCTGAAATCTGAAAAACCCACAGATATAAAGAAGGATTGTGAAGAGGAGAATCTCAGGTGGAGCAGGGATGCCTGGAAGGAGGAGCCTCCAACCAGATGACCCCAGAGGACTCAGCTTGGTGCCCCCCGTACCTGCAGCATCCACATCAGAACTGGAGCAGACACAAGACAGCAAAGATCTCAGTAAGTGATTCACACCTGTTTGTTTTGTAGCATATTAGCTTAGACTGTAACTTGTACTTTAAGCCTGTTTGACTATGGTAAAAATTGTGGTTAGAATTACTTTGGTGAATATTGGTAAAATGTATTCTGGAGCGAGAATGCAGTACGTTCGGTTTGGACTTTTTGTGGAGATTTCCATCCAGCTACCTCGTAAAAATCTCTGGAAAACTCACATCAACACAATGAGAAGCCCCATCTGCTGTTCTTGACGTGATGTGTTTTTAAAGAAAACAGAGATTTCTGCATAAGGTGCTGCCTCTTGTGTGCTCCTGAAAACCGTTCCCCCCACACCGTGTGAAATCAGCATCACTGTCTCAAATACTCACATTACTATCTCATCACAGATGACTATTTGTCTCTGATAAATGAAAGAGAAGTCTGAAATCCTTTTTTATTAAACTGGATTCGACATATCCTGCTGCTTTGAAACAAGTGGAGGCCAGTGTGATGCCACCTCCACAGCCAAACTTCTTTTGTACCCAGCGCTGCTTTTTCCTTCGATGTTCTTTATGTTTGAAATTAGCTTTAAAATATCATCAGCTTCCAAACACTCCCCTCATATTTTAAAATATTTTTTAAATCTGCATTGAAGGAAATCTGGTTTTATAACCACAAGCACAACATGCTGGTTTTAGTTTGTATGAACCCTTTTTTTTTTAACCTTTTTTTTACCTGCATTTTATTTTTTTTGTGTCATTTCTGTAAAGGGACTTTTCTGATGTGAGTTTCTACTGCGGCTCTCAGGTCTACATCAGCTGGTGAATTTTATTCCTCTTTAACTCTAAAAGCTCCCACAGATTTGGAGAGTCTCCTCTCTTTGAGTTTGAAGGTTTAATTTGACAGCAGACGTTTAATTCCCGGCTGACGAGTTGAGCTGGTTGTGTTATTTGAGGTATCAGACTTGAGTTCAGGGGTACAACAGCTTCCTCTTAGGCTATTAGTTTTTGGTTTTTTTTTACCTCAGCATGCTTCTTCTTTTTTTAAATCTAGTTTTTGGTTTATTTTAGCTTGATAAATTCTGAAATCTATCCTGTGTAGCTGTGGGTGTTGCAGCATCTCTGTGCCAGATGATGTCTGGATCCTCTTTCTGTGAATGAAAAATCAGACGTGTCCGGGTCTGTGCTCATGGACGGTTTCATGGATGAAAAGCGAGTTTAGAGTTACAGGTGGCTTTCTTTTCTTTTTGATGACACAGATGTCAAACGCCAGCACTCAAAGTGGGTTTTTCTCATCATATTTAGTCTAATCCAGTGATGCTGTCGACTTTTTTGTGAACATGATATAGGTGACAAATGTGAGTTTATTTTCTCTAGCAGGAAATTTTAGTTTTCTCCTCTTTCCTGAAAGTGCCTCAAACACAACATATTTAGATAGTGGTGAGTACTATGTGAATCCAGGATTTTAATCAGTGATGCATCTCTACATGGTGGCTTTGGGCTCTGACACGGGATCATGCAGGAGAACTTAATGCATCCTTCTACTTTCAGTTGTATCTCGTGTTGATTAGTGCTTCATTGAATATTATGTTTACAAATATACAAATATTTTAGCATTTGTTGGATGTCCTTCTGTTTGAATTGTTACAGTTAACCATCCTCAGAATCAGCTTTATTGGCCAGGTTTGACTAAACAAACAAGGAATTTGACTCTGTTTAAACTTCACTCACAAAGTACAACACTCAACAATAATATAAAAGAATAAAAATTAGAAATACAGAACAGTAAGAATGTAATTGAGTATGGGTGACAAATAGGGATGTGTATGAGAATAATAAATACAGTATGTACATTTGCAATAAATAGACACTATGGGTGGGAATGCAATTGTCCAGAGGGGTGTGCGGCTGGGAATGTCCGCCTTCCTGTTGTCCTTCAGGCACAACAACAGTTATAATAGCAGAAAAGATAGTTTATTAATTGAATTATTATTTATGTTCATCATTATTGTTATAGTTATGATAATAAATTATTCTGTGCTATTTTAGGGGAAAGTACTTTGTTGTGTGTTTGCTGATAGCTGTGCTCAGATACAAACCTTAACTGTCTAACACATACATACCAACAGACTCACATCTGGAACTGTTGTTTAGTTCTGAATTACTGATTCATCAGACACTCCTTGATATATATTCTATAGGATATAGAATATCCTATAGAATATATATACAATTTGGTCCTCTAAAGAAGTTGTGAACACCTGCCAAAGCAGACATAGAACAGGAGGTAAACATATAGTCAGACATCCCGAGTTCCAAAAACTCGTTTCAGGGAGATGACTCAGTCTCCTCTCCTCTCCACTCCCTCCCCCCCCCCCCCACTCTCTCTCTCTCGTGCCTGCGCAGTCGAAACGCGCAAGTTGCACGAGTTATTTTATTGCCTGCACGCTCTCACTCGCATTGGGAAAAAAAAAAAAAAAAAACTCCCTCGAATAGTCTAAAATCCGGGATATTTTATCCGACTCGCGGGCATCCGTGATTAACTATCAATATCAGGGAGACTCCCGGACCTTCCGGGAGACTTGGGATGTCTGTATAGTTGACCCACTGCACTTCACAAAACTTAAATCATTTTCTGTGGGAGCTAATGAAATAAATCACATATTTTTCACAACTTGACTTCGTTTCACTCATGTCGATATTGATAAGTTCTTATTAAGTTTCCAATTTCTGTTTGTTTTTTTTTTTTGTTTTTTTTTGGTAGAATATTGATTAAATGTATAGAAAGTAAAAGTTGTTCTTAGTATACATGTGTTTCAGTGTTACCTGCAGATGTCCAGCAGCTGTTGGTGATTAAGGAGGAAGTTCCCTGGATCCCAAGTCTGGACCAACAGGACCCAGTGACCGTCTGCATAAAGGAGGAGGAGGAGGAACTGTGGACCGGTCAGGAGGGAGAGCAGCTTGATGAACAGGAGACTGATATCAGTAGGTTTTCATTGACAGTTGTTACTGTGAAGAGTGAAGATGATGAAGAGAAACCTCAGTCCTCACAGCTTCTTCAGGTTAAAACTGAGGACATCAGAGAGACAGAACCTCCAACCAGCAGCTCAGCTGAACTGATGAAAACAGAAGCTGATGGAGAGGACTGTGGGGGACCAGAACTAGCAATGAAACCATATCCAAATGATCATTTACAACCAAATACCGATGAAAAGGATTCAGACTCCTTTGAAACGGAAGTCAGTGATGATGATTATTGGGAAAAGTCTTCAGATACTCTGCCTGAAACTGAGGATAGTTACAAAAATTGGAAACGCACAATAGTACCTGAGTCTGGTGTAAATCTTAATGGAGGTTGTAACACTTCCAAAAAATCCTATAGGTGCTCCGAGTGTGGAAAACAGTTTCTTTATAAACTCTCTTTTAAGAAACACTCTAGAGTCCACACAGAAGAGAAAGCCTTTGGCTGCAATGAATGTGGAAAAAGATTTAACAAAAAATCTCACCTTCAGTCCCACATGAGAGTCCACACAGGAGAGAAACCTTTTGCCTGTGGTAACTGTGGTAAAAGGTTCAGTGAGAGAGGAACACTTTCAAAACACATGAGAGTCCACACAGGAGAGAGGCCGTTTGTTTGTAATGATTGTGGGAAAAGATTTCGTGAGCGAGGAGCGCTTTCAAGACACGTAAGAGTCCACACAGGAGAGAAGCCGTTTGCTTGTAGGGATTGTGGTAAAAGATTTAGAGACCAAGGTACTCACTCAAAACACATGAAAGTCCACACAGGAGAGAAGCCATTCGCCTGCAATGACTGTGACAAAAGATTTAGTGAGAGAGGAACACTTTCAAAGCACATGAGAGTCCACACAGGAGAGAAGCCTTTCGCCTGTAATAATTGTGGAAAAAGATTTAGTGAGAGAGGAACTCTCAAATTACACACACGAGTGCACACCGGAGAGAAACCATTTGCCTGCACCGACTGCTGGAGGAGATTCTCCCGAAACTCGCATCTTAAGACGCACATAAGGAGAATTCACACAGGAGAGAAGCCGTTTGGATGCAGTGATTGTGATAAAAGATTTAGTGAGCGAGGAAATCTTACAAAACATATGCGAGTTCACACAAGAGAAACCAGTTAAGGTTGAACTGAAATACAATTCTTACGGCATTTAAAAAGGAGACATTATGCCCTGTTTTCTCAGGTTGGTGTGATTTCCTGAGGTTTTGATGAAGTGTGCGTACCACTGCACTCTTTATGTCCTGTCTGTATTTATCCTTTCTTTGGAGCCAGTTTTAAAGGGCGGAGTGAGACTGAACTCCACTCCTTTCCCTGTTAGATAGTTTCTCACTATCATGCATTCATCAATTTAGACACAAATTATACTCGACAACCCTTGAAGCACTTTATTACAGTACAGTAAACCATAATATTAAAGCTTTCTTTAATATTTGTATTTCCCTTGTCTGTAATTCAGACATGAATAGTTGGTTCTGATTCCTCTTTTTGCCTCGACTCGTCATGAGTCGTGTTTAACCACCCGACAGACTGGAACGTTTCCCTAACTGGGAGTCACAAACCAGTTAAGATGACATGATGTTGGACTTCTGTCACAAACCAGGCCGATAAAGCCAGGGCTTCACCGTCCCTCTATTCAAGTGCGTCATCGTAAAGATTTGTTTGACTGATGTTAAGAGCTGAGTGAGAAGCTCAAGCATCTGAGTGGAGCTCGGAGTAGAGCCGCGGCTCCTCCACATAGAAAACAGTCAGCTGGGGGGGTTCATCTGGTTAGGAGGCACAACCAGAACTCACTGGAGGGATCATATATCCTTTCTGGTTGGAAACACCCCGAGATCCCCCAGGAGGAGCTGGAGAGTGTCGCTGGGGAGACGGATGTCCGGGTTTCTCTCCTGAACCTGTTTCTCTGTGACCCGACCTTGGATAAGAGGAAGATGATGGATCGATGGATTGACTATTGATTTAGATTCAGATTGATGGTCAGTTTACCCCAAGATGGTGGAACTTCCTGTTCCATCTGGATCTGTTGCCTCTTCGACCTGACTTTGGACGAGCAGAAGATGATATATGGATGGATCTTAAGAGCTGTTGCTTCTGTGGGAAATGTTTCGTGGAGGTTACAAGTTTATTTATGTAATGGCAGGCTGCGGTAATGTAAACATTTGACATTAAAGTACTAAAATAACATTTTAAGCTTATTACATTCTTTATTTAATTTAGACGTACTTACTTACATAATTTATTTTCAGATTTATGGGTTTCATATTTCACTTCTCAGTCCTCAAAACTGCGGATAGCAAAGCTAAAAACAAGAGTAAGTGAGTTTTGACTCACTTCTGAGATGCAGTGAATGCAGCTTGATTTTTACTGGAAGTTGTTTGTGAAGATACATATAAGCTGGTGGAATATGTATTGAGTTTTTTATCTAATATATATATATATCAGATTGTTTCCTTCTGTTCAGTCTCTCAGTCATATTCCTTTACGTTTAGATAAGTGGACATACACACATATCGCTCCAGGCTTCAAACTAGTTGTTGTTTTAATGATTATTTTGTAGTTGTTAATATGAGACTCAAATACATTACATTTCTATTTTCATTTGATCATGTTATACTTATGTATATACTTGTATATCTATGAAGATCATCACTTTTAAACTGTTTAGCTCCTTGTACTGTGGGGGGGATGTAACACCATCATGAAAACAACCCTGAAAACCCTGCAAACATGCAACTGTACACATACATTTTTTTGTCATGTTGAAGAGGCCAGTAAGATGCCATTAAAAGATGTGGCTGTAGAATAATGGCTCATTTTCTATTACTTCTGAATAATAAGTGACGCTTTGAATGTTTCTGAGACATGAAGGAATCAGCTGTAGTTCCTGTTTCAGGTGTCAGAGTGTACACAGTCGGTCTTAAACGCATCCAAACAGCTGGCCTGAGATGCTGAAGGATGCTCCACAAACACATGATCCACTTGTTTTAATCCCTCTGAACTCCTGGCACATTTAAATCAGGTCATTTTTACATGTCAGTGAAATCAGACCGCTCCCTAAACTAAAAGGTACAGAACATTCTTAGGAAATGGGAAATCTTGCTCATTAATATTAATATATGTGCAGATATTTGACTATTCTGTATGAAGCACCTTAGAAACAAAGTTCCATTATCTAATCAACCTTATCTCTTCGAATCAGATTCATAAAAATCTGCAACGTGACAGACATCTTCGGTAAAATAAAACTGCTTAAAATAAAGCTGACATTATCCTGCTGAAATCTCGATGAGGAGTGAGAGGCCGGATCGGATCGGCTGTTTTCTGTTGGGCAGCGTTCACGTCACATGACAGGACTGGAGACGCATGTAAATACAGCCAAAATGTGCTGTAACCATGTCGATTATTGTAAATGTGTGTATTTTGTGACATGTAGACCTAATACACATCAACAACGTGCTCTCATGGTGATTTCACCACTTTTCACGCGTCCTTTATATGCATTTTAAGCTTTTGGCATGTCATCTTACTCTCTTCAAATAACATGTCAAATGGTTAGGAAAAGGGGCTCTAACCTAACTCTAGCCCTGATAATCACCCCCGGGGGTCCGGCCTTCGGACTCCCAGGTTCCCCAACGGGGACCGTAAGTGTTTTAATAAAAGGAAAAAAACGACATTTCGACCCCTGTCAGTCTTCTTTGGGTTGAAGCACACAATGTGAAGAAAGGCTGAGATGGTAACTGAGGGTCTGCCATCACTCTGCATACCAACAAAGATGCTGAGCACGCTGTTAGGGCAAAAGCACAGTGCAGGACGTCATCTCCTCGAACTACGTAGCATAAAATGACACAAATAAGCACCTTAATAACACGCCTATGTGCAATTAACAATGACTATAACAACAAGACATTGTAAGAGTTGTGTCCTGCATTCAGATTTTAAGGCGTCCTAACAGAAGGGCGCGGCTTTTTCTGT
Organism: Odontesthes bonariensis; assembly: GCF_027942865.1. Classification (NCBI taxonomy): domain Eukaryota; kingdom Metazoa; phylum Chordata; class Actinopteri; order Atheriniformes; family Atherinopsidae; genus Odontesthes; species Odontesthes bonariensis. Next base: position 4,996,362 of record NC_134528.1, on the reverse strand, counting down.
CCACCAGTAGGGCTCAGACCTCCAGTACTGTCAAAATATACAACACGTCTCTGACCAGTCTGCATCCTCTCTGGCTCGGTGACCACACTCCTCATAAGTGCCGAGTTTTGAATGACCCAACCTAGCCTCGCAAGCCAGCTTGATTCTATTGAAACGTTCCAGATCATGAGAAAGATCTCTCTCGCATGGCTCAGCACAGAAAATTGAGCAATGTTTGTTTGAAGTCATTCTACGATTTCAATTATTTCCAGATGCTACTTAGTACTGTTTTGATGTAGTTCTGAAAATGTCATACATCACACCAATATATATCAAAAATTAAAAATCAGATGGGCCTGTCCAGGGTGTACCCCGCCTCTCGCCCATTGACTGCTGGGATAGGCTCCAGCCCGCCCGCGACCCGATCGACGGATTCAGCGGTATAGATAATGGATGGATGGATGGATGGAAAAATCAGATGTATGAACTCTTCTAATTTATCTCTTTCATCGATTACTTTTGGGATATTCTAAATCAAACTGCGATTTAAACAAAAAAACATGACCTGTCATCTCAAAGCCTCTTTTATTTGAATGATTTTAACAGCGAGCATCTGTGATCTCACAATCATGTTTGCAGATTTAAAAGCCTCAGAAGCCACGTTTGTAAAACTATTCTTATCGTGCAAGTTTAGGTTTTTATACAGTGCCTTATTAATTGATGTAAATGCTCATAAACATTGGGGTCTGACTCAGTTTAAATGTAACATGCATCAAATAAAGAAGTTATCTTCCTAAAACTGTGCTCTGCTGCAGCAGTCATGTTGGGTGCAGTGCGCGCTCCCGCGGCTGTCCTCAGCTGTGTGCACTTCCGTGTCGACTCCGTCAAGTGCGCAGTACCAAAAACAAAAGTCTGTTCGTATCTTGGAGGGGGCTTCTTATTGAAAAAAAACGTTATGTTTGCATCATTGCTATCAGGTCAGATACGCGTATAGGACCTTTTGTTTGCTGCGCTGTGTTGCAGGGGGGAAGAAAATAAAAGCAGGATTAGCTAGCATTAAGCTAACTGTTGTGGTCTTGAGTCGAGCCTCCAGCAGAGTTTTCGCCGTCTCTCCAGAACAGTTTCTGCTTCTGGTTAAACATTTAGTGTTGTGAGAAGTTTTAAAGCCAAACTGTGACAGATGGAGGATCATAGTAGCTGAAGAAGAAGCGGAACCAAAGCTGGAAAAGACGGAAAGAAAACAAAGAGAAACGCTGGTGTGGCCTTTCCCAGCTGGAAATCACTGGTGAGGGACAGATGTTTTCAGAGAGACGCCGAAGTTGTCATTTTTCTGCTGGACAGGTAATTTAACCCACCAATGGAAATGTAACTAGCTGTTTGGTAGCGTTAGCTAGAACATGGTTGTGAGCAGAGTTACCGACACAGGAAACCTTTTTCTGACTGTTAGCAGGGTTTTAAGTTAATATTTCTGCTCCAAAGCTAGAATTTCTGTTTGTTTTTGGACTAAAAAGACCAGCTGACGTTACAGAGATCAGCTGCTGAGAGGTGTCTACGGTCTACATTCAGATTGAGTGGGACAGAAACCTGCAGCACACATGTAGCACTTATTTTCTTGATGTTTGTTTCTCCAGCTGTGAGAGACGCCTCACAGCATCGATTCCCATGAAGAGAAAACCTTTCCAAGTCACAGCCCCAGCAGAGTCTGCATCGATGCTTCCAGTGGAACAGACAGGTGAGGCATCACAGGGAAATAACTGCTGTGGTGTTTTTCTTTCTGAACTCATGTTCACTGTTGTGTCTCCATGTGTGTGATGTGCAGAACATGCTGTGGTTATTCTGTACGGAGATGAACACCTGAATGTCTCAGCAGAAGACAGAAATTCAGAGGCTTGAACAAAGGTAACATTTCAACTTTCTCTGTTTTTGATTGTAGTAATTTAATTTAAGTATTTTCATTCTTTGGATATGCGAAGCTTATATGACACAAACATTGTTCAAAGACTCAAAAATAACATTTTATTCCTTTGAATATAATTATCTTTTGTTTTAATGAATAACTCACTAACTCGTTGACGTTTGTGTCTTTAGTTTCAGACCGCTGTGCTAGATAAACAGCGCAAGATACGGCGTACACACCCTAAAATCTGAATAAATCTACAGACATAAACAAGGATGGTGAAGAGGAGAATCACAGGTGGAGCAGGGATGCCTCGAAGGAGGAGCCTCCAACCAGATGACCCCAGAGGACCCAGTTTGGAGCCCCCCATACCTGCAGCATCCACAACAGTACTGGAGCAGACACAAGACAGCAAAGATCTCAGTAAGTCACTCACATCTGTTTGTCCCAAACAGCTGAAGTGGACCAAAAGGCTTTCCAGATGAACTAAATTTGCCACAGTCAGGCAGGTGGGGGAGCGTTATATTTTAGCTTTTCATCAGATGGTGAATTTTTAGTTTCTGTGCAAACGAACACATCCATAGATCATTAGTTAAAGCTGCCACAGGTGTGATGATTCACTTCCTCCTTTGGGTTGGAGGGTAATATTTACATCAGCTTGTTGCTTCTTGGACGATTAGTCAGGCTGTCTTTGTTCTGTGTTTGTTTGTTTAACCCCTTAAGAGTCTGTGTGTTGCACATTTTATTGATTTTTCAGCAATTCAATCACACAGAAATAATTTTTAAATCGAAATGTATAGCATGATTATGTATGCTGTGGGTTGTGAGATTTACCGAGCTTTTTATTGGTCCACAAAGGCAAGGCAATTTTATTTGTAGTGCACAATTCGTACACAAGGCACTTCAAATAAATAAAATCATTCCAAAAAAACAAAATAATCATAATTAATTCATTTAAAAGTGAAGAGGGCAGATAAAATACTTTCAGGTGTCATGCACAGCTAAACAGAACTGTTTTCAGCCTGGATTTAAACATTGTCAGAGTTGAGGCCTGTCTCACATCTTCTGGAAGACTGTTCCAGATGTTAGGAGTATAAAACTGAAACGCAGCCTCATCTTGTTTAGTCCTGACTCTGGGCCCCAGCAGGAGACCCCTGCCTGAGGTTCTCAGAGCCCGAGTTGGTTCATATGGCTCTAACATGTCAGAGATGTACTTTGGAGCTTGACCATGAAGAGACTTGTACACAAGCAGAGCTGTTTTAAAGTCTATTCTCTGAGCGACAGGAAGCCAGTGCAGAGACCTGAGCACTGGACTAATATGGTCGTACGCAAAGGCATCACGCACAGCCACATTTATATGACAGGCTACTAAAGGTTAAAGTCAGAGGAAAGCAAACTCAGAGATTTTCATGGCAACGTGTTCTCTCTTCCACAATAATTGCTTAAAACACATTAAAATCCAGAGAAGTGTGTTTTACAGAATTTTGGGGTTGGATATTTTAAACATTTTTTTTTATTTTTATCCACTCTTTGTTCCCGTTCAGGATTTTTAGGGCAGGTCTTAAAAGTACAATGCCATGATGCAGTAGTATTATGTACAAAAACCAACCGCACCCCTAACATTAGAACTTTTTGAGTAGACCTGCGATGCATCAGCCTTGGAATACAAACTAACTAGCTAATCGTTAAATTCAATTTATTTGTGTAAATCATCCACTGTAAGGCGGTTATAATCCAGTTGAATTAAATTCATGAGTTCTGATCATGAACAAGGTGACAGTGGAAAGAAAAAAACTCCCTTTTAACAGGAAGAAACTTCTGGGCCTATAGCAGCTTAACTAGGATGTTTCAGGGTCATCTGAGCCATCCCTAACTATAAACTTTATCAGAAAGGAAAGTTTAAAGCCTGATGTTAAAGGCAGAAAGGGTGTCTGCTTCCTGAAGCCAAACTGGCAGCTGGTTCCACAGAGAGGGGCCTGATAACTGAAGGCTCTGCCTCCCAAACTGGCAGCTGGTTCCACAGAGAGGGGCCTGATAACTGAAGGCTCTGCCTCCCAAACTGGCAGCTGGTTCCACAGAGAGGGGCCTGATAACTGAAGGCTCTGCCTCCCAAACTGGCAGCTGGTTCCACAGAGAGGGGCCTGATAACTGAAGGCTCTGCCTCCCAAACTGGCAGCTGGTTCCACAGAGAGGGGCCTGATAACTGAAGGCTCTGCCTCCCAAACTGGCAGCTGGTTCCACAGAGAGGGGCCTGATAACTGAAGGCTCTGCCTCCCATTCTACTTTTAGAAACTCTGGGAACCACAAGTAAACCTGCAGCCTGAGAGCAAAGTGCTCTGTTAGGAAGATATCTTACAATGAGATCTTTAAGATATGATGGAGCTCGGTCATTAAGAGCTTTATATGTGAGGAGAAGAATCAGCTGGAGGCTTTTCAGACTGTAACTCTGCCTGCTTCACCTAATTGCGTCTTCCTGGATGTCACAATTTGGGTAACTTTGGGACCAAACTTAAACTTCAGAAGAAAATGAGAACAATAAAAACTTGATCAATTTTGTGGGGAGTCGAGCTGAAATGCGGCATTGCCACAGATCTGGCAACACACCAGCTCAGAGAATCAGATTTACGCTCCGTGCACTAAAGGGCTGAGCTAACCTGGTATCGTGGTTGTTATGAACTGTATGTGCACGTTTTACTGAAGTTTCTGCCGATTCATTTGAACAGTCAGCAGCTCCGTGTCAGGACAGGCTACCCACACCTTCCTGCCTCACTTTTCAACTGGTAGTTTTACAAACTTTTCCTGGAAAAAAACTGAAATTAACCGAAACAACTCGCAGACTTTCCCTCCCCTAGTGGGCTCACTCTGCCTTGATGATGTTAGTTGAATTTATTTATTTATTTTTATTATTTTTGGGGGTTTTTATGCCTTTAATGGACAGGACAGTTGAAGAGAGACAGGAAGCAGGGGGCAGAGACATGCAGCAAAGGGCCGTCCGATGTGGGACTCAAACCGGCTGCAGCGAGGACTGTAGCCTCTGTTCATGAGCCTGTTCAACCCACTACGCCACCGACCACCCCAGTGTTAGTTATATTTAAAGTATTTCAAAGCCGAAAGGAGACCAACATATTTTATTCCTGCAGTTGTAATTTTACATCTAGGCACTTCACTTCAGTAAGAATGAGCTCTGTTTGACGGTGCATTCGACAGTGTATCTGTGATGTGGCGAACTCGGAGCGTGGATGCATTTCTGCTTTACTCAGACTTAAAGGGATAGTTCGCCTCTTTTGACATGAAGCTGTATGACATCCCATATTAGCAACATCATTTATGAACATCTTCTTACCCCCTGCTGCGTCCTGTGAGCAGAGTTCCAGCCTCGTTTCGGTGTTGATGAAGGTAGTCCGGCTAGTTGGCTGGGGCCACAAAAATAAACCTTTTGTTTCTCAAAACAATATGCGTTCAACAGAGTAATACATTTGCATCACAAAATGGTTCTCCAGGAAAAAGTCAGACCTCACAATCGCTTGGCCCTATTTTCTCTCCCTTCGTATCACTGCCTGCTGCCGACAGCCGCGCCTGTTACGGTGTTTGCTGCTCGGAAGCAGGGGACTGCTCGGTCTGCACCGTGAAACCGAGCAGTCGAGCTAGTACGGGATGTCATACAGCTTCATTCAAAAGAGGCAAACTATCCCTTTAAAGGCTGCAGATTTTTATCAGGCTGCAAATGGCCCTCATGTATTTTACCAAAGTATTCCGTTTGTGAGTCAGGTGTAACACATTACTTGCTTTTTATCTAGTTTGTGAGCTCTTTGGTGTTTGCTCTTTTTTTGCACAGATATTCAATTCAACTCCAAATGTATTTATACAGCACATTAAAACAACCTCAGCTGACCAAAGTGCCTCACAATAGCAACTGCATCACATATTAAGAGAGTCATCAATAAAATAGCAAGAATAAAAATAAAATTTGAGATAAAATTAGCAATAAAATAACAGTAACAATAAAAGCAGCAAGCCAAGGTAAACTCCATTTCATGGAGATGTGGTGAGACCACCATGTGCAAATGGCTTAGAGGGAGTTTAAGCTGTAAAGGAAATAAATGTTTGGGATATTCAACAGAAGATGAAAGGGAAGCATGACTGAAACAGGATGCAGCAAAACAATTTCATATTTTCATAATGATTGGACCCAAAACCAGAGCATTTTTAAAAAATAAAATAATAGAAATGTAAAAAAAAAATGCTATACACAGGCCCCTTTACACAGAATGGTGTTAACCTGGGGTTTCTTTGTGAAGTTTCTGGTATCAAAAAGGTTTACAGTTTTTTTGCAAAGTCAGTACTTGCGTACTTAACTGTGTTAAACATGTTACAGCTCATGTTTAACCACCACAAGTGCACAAGAGGAAGTTACAAAGAAAAGATGGCGGTCAGGTAAATGAACGCCGACACACCGGCCACTTTGACAGATGCTGAGGCCTGACGGCTGTGGAATTGTTTGAGTAAATGTTTTGGTTGGCTTAATCTTGATAAATCTACTACATATTTATATGATTCACTATTTGTCTATTTGTCCTTGTCTGAAATAATACAGAATAACAATTTTGTAAATGTTACCAAATAATTAATGTATCAGTAAGACGGTCAAGTTTCTAAAAAAAAGTTCTGAATTCTGGATCTTTTAGTGATGGTGCTTCTTTTTTTCAGTTCGGAGCGCTGGTGCTGCTTGTTGAAAAACTGAGACTGGAGTTGTTTAGTAAAATTATTCCTGTTAAATGTTATCGGCATCGAGTTTGAAATGATAATATTGTGAATCCACACACGTGTAACTCGCTAACCTTGTTTAAGCTTCACAAAGTGCATTCACCACACAGAAAGGCCCCGGCTGAGATTCAAACACTGCTCAGCTGTGATCTGTTCAAACCAACCAGGACTAAGGACAAATAATCTTTTTCATACATAAAGTATTTGGGATCTCTCCCCTAACAGACGTAACACAGAAGTAAATTATGTTGTTGCTCCACTGCAGTACTTCACAGAACTTAAATCAGAACTGGTACATAAAGCACGTTTGGAGTTACTAATTAAAGATAAATTCACTGGTATCGGTAATTTGGTATTGATTATTGTTTATGTTTTGTTTTTCGATATATATCTAATTTACTAAGGATCAGGGTAAATACTAATTAACTCTAAATGTACGTTTGCATTTCAGTTTTACCTGCAGATGTTCAGCAGCTGTTGGTGATTAAAGAAGAGATTTCTTGGAGCTCCAGTGTGGACCAGCAGGATCCAGAAACCTTCCGCATAAAAGAGGAGGAGGAGGAACTCTGGACCGGTCGGGAGGAAGAGCAGCTTCATGGACAGATAGAGACCGATATCAACAGCTTTCCATTCACTGCTCTGACTGTGAAAAGTGAAGATGATGAAGAGAAACCTCAGTCCTCACAGCTTCTTCAGGTTAAAACTGAAGACAGCAGAGAGACAGAACCTCCAACCAGCAGCTCAGCTGAACTGATGAAAACAGAAACTGATGGAGGGGACTGTGGAGGACCAGAACCAGCCAGGAACCCAGACCCAACCAGTCATTCACAATCAAATACTGATGAACAGAAATTCTTTGAGGCTGAAGTGAGTATTGATGAAGATGATGACCATTGGCAGGACCCTTTGTCAGATTCTGGGGCGGAAACTGAAGACAGTGATCCTGATTGGAGGGAGACCAGAGCCCAAGAGTCAGGTGTAAATGATGATGATTTAGATAAAACTACCAAAAAGTCCTTCAGCTGCTCTGAGTGCGGTAAACAATTTGTCTATGAGCAATCTCTTACATCACACATGAGAATCCATGCAGAGGGGCAACCATTTACTTGCAATGACTGTGGAAAAACATTTATTCATCAGTCACCTTTTAAGAAACACTTACGAGTCCACACAGGAGAAAAACCATTTCACTGTGATGTTTGTGGTAAAAGTTTTAGCCAGCGAGGAACTCTTTCAAATCATATGAGAGTCCACACGGGTGAAAAACCTTATACGTGTAACGATTGTGGAAAAAGTTTTAACAAAAAGGCACATCTTAAGATACATATGAGAGTCCACACAGGCGAAAAACCATTTGGCTGTGAGGTTTGTGGAAAAAAATTTAGCCGAAATGAACACCTGAAGACACATATGAGAGTCCACACAGGTGAGAAACCATTTAGCTGTCATGTTTGTGGTAAAAGATTAAGCCGAAACACACTTCTAAAGACTCACATGAGAGTCCACACAGGCGAGAAACTATTTCACTGTGATGTTTGTGGCAAAAGATTTAGTGTACGGAGAACTCTTTTAAGTCACATGAGAGTCCACACTGGTGAGAAACCTTATGCTTGCAAAGAGTGTGGAAAAAGATTTAACCAAAGCGCAAACCTTAAGTCACACATGAGAGTCCACACGGGTGAGAAACCATTTAGCTGTGACTTCTGTGCTAAAAGATTTAACCAAATCTCCAATCTGAAGGCGCACATTAGAGTCCACACGAGGGAGAAACCTCATGCCTGCGACAATTGTGGAAAAAAATTCAACACAAAGACGCATCTTAAGACACACTTGAGAGTCCACAAGGAGAAAAACCATTTGGCGGTGATGATTGTGAAAGATTATTTTGCAAAAAACACAGATCTTAAGAAACATTTACAACCCGAAATAAGATGAGGTTGTGGAAAATTGGAAGGTTTTGAGTTGTAGTTGTTGAGTTAAGATACTGTTTCTTCATATTAGGGCAGCATAAGTTTTCTATCAGAACTTTTCTTTTTGCTTAATTTAAGAGCAATGACAACGATTAAAAATATTAAGTAGAAATTAGGGAAAGTATTGGTTTCCCTTTCAGGAAATGCAACAGATTTGACTGTTCAACTGCATTTAAGTGCCATCTTGCACCTCTATTTTGAGATAGAATGGCAGTAAACAGCAAAGAAATTTAGAAGGGGCCTGCCAAAGTGTGCGTATCGCTCAACCACGGCTGCTCATGAATGGTTCGCAAGGCCTAAAGAAGAAGCATTCAAGCCTTAACGGCATCAAAACCGTTTAAATTTAAAAAATTTAAAGCGGCGAACTGTCCCTTTAAAGCGGCCAACTGTCCCTTTAAAGCAACCAACTCTCCCTTTAAAGAGGCTAACTGTCCCTTTAAAGCGGCGAACTGTCCCTTTAAAGCGGCGACCAGTACAGGGACAGCATGTAGTCATGGGGGGGTCACCAGCTGGGCTTGGGGGGGCTGTTTTTTGCTTATTATGTCGCCATGGCAAATAGGGATGTTAACCGATGACCGTATGATCGATGGTTGACCGAATCAACGTTGTCCGGTTAGAATTTTTCTGCCGTCGGTTTAAAAAAAAACAAAAAAAAACTCACTATATCTTTAGAAATGTTATGTGAGCATGAGCCATCCCACGATGGAAGAACAACCGCAGCAGAGCGCACGTAGCGCCCTCCTCAGAGGTCCTCTCTTACACCGGTTGCAACTTGTACGCTGTACATGACGGGTCCTGTCTGCGCAGTTAAAAAAAACGCCACTATTAACCTAATTAAAGCCAATGTGGCTGCGTGTGGACTACAACATAATGATAATTGTAACACTGTAATGGCAAAAGACACAAGACTAACTTAGCCTACTTGTTGTGATAGCTATATTCATCTGTACTTAAATGGCATGACGACAGGAACTTATTGCAAAGGATTTTGTGCAGCATCCTAGCTACGCCACAGAGGCTGTTGGCATTCGGTAAGTTTTTTTTTTTTAACGAAGTCATTGGTTTACCTACTTTCCTGTAACACCGCCAAATGCACCGTTCTCTGTTTGTGACTTTGTAACGGGGGCTTTTAACAGCCCGAGTTCGGTGCCGCGTTTGATTCGTGTTTAAAAAGTACCGTGACTGGAAGGGCGCCGTTGCGCGTAATGTGTGGCTGTGCGTGTCTGCGCAGGCACAGCAATTATTTTTCTACCCAAAACCCTTATTCCTCCACAAGTACGCCTGGAACTAGTGGTCAATGATTGGGGAAAATGTATAATACCAAGGGCACGAACCAACATTAATTGTGTGGTGGGAGCCTAACCAGTCGGCAGAGAAAGATGCGCGACAGGACACAGATATCATAAATGGCACTTACAGAATTTTCGGTGACCGACTTTAATCGACTAATGAGGCTCAGTGGTCGGTCAAGACTTTTTTTAAATTTCGACATCCCTAATGGAAACTCCAATCTTCAATTAAAGTAATAGCCCGCAAAAACTCATCGAGCCGGTTGTTTTGATATATTAATGTGCGCGGTCCATTAATGTGGACGGAAGAATAAATGTATAAATAAATAAATCTATAAAGAGACACGTTTTCAATGTTAAATCCCATAGACTTTTGCCAACGGAATAGTAATAGGTGCCTTGCCATGCATTTGCATGGAGTGCTCTCCTATGCAATGCTATGGCAGGCCCCAATAATCTTGAAAGTTTGCATGTTCTCCCTGTGTATGCGTGGGTTCTCTCCGGGTACTCCAGCTTCCTCCCACCATCCAAAAAGCATGCATGTCAGGTTAATTGCAGTCTCTAAATTGTCCCTAGGAGTGAGTGTGAGCGTGTGCATTGTCGTTTGTCTCCGTGTGAACCTGTGGTGGACTGGTGACCTGTCCAGGTGTACTCTGCCTCTCGCCCAATGACGGCTGGGATAGGCTCCAGCCCCCCTGCGACCCTACAGTTGGATGAAGCGGGTATAGAAAATGGATGGATGGTAAGATAATAATAATAATCTTGATAATTGAACTTCAAAATGCTAATTGTTTAATGTAAAGCAGTTTCAGCCTGTAATGTAAGTTATCTCTCTCCTATCTCTGCTCTCATATGATATACTTTGATGCAGTGGAGTTCCTATTAGTCTTTTTTCTTTTACATTTAATCTGTTACTTGTATCAGACATAATAAGTCAGAAATACCAACTGTAATAACCCCCCTTAAGAGTAGGCCTTAAACAGTAATCACTGATTCGTCTGCATTTTGACAAAAATAATGAGGAAGGTAAGCAAGGGCGGCTCCGCTTGTTGCTGAGAGAATACTGCTGAAAAGGCTTCACTGCTGTGAAGGAGGTGTAATACTCACACTGAAGGCTGGAACGGCATCAGATCTTATTAGTATAAACATCGCTGTTTTACTTTGTATCTCCATTTGAAAACTCTAGACATTCATTTAAAAGCACATTACAACCAGCAGTCCTTCTGATTTAAGTTAATTTACTCGTGTTACCTTGTTTTTCTGCTCTGTGGACTTTCAATTCAGGGCTGGTAATGAAGTAATAAAAAAAAAAGTTATTTCAAACAGGCGATTATAGTCATGATTGGGGACATGAAAAGGTTACACTTTGAGAAGAAAAGGTGAAACTCCAGTTTGTTCAACAAATGTGTGAGGAAATTATTGAGCTGTTTAAAAACAATGGACCTCAAGGAAAGATTGGAGGGGATTTGCATACTTCAGAAGAAATCTGCGGGACTTCATCACTTCATTTGACTATCATCAAAAGATTCAGAGAATCTGGAGACATATCTGCTTCAGGCATTAAAAACGGACCTGATTCTATCCTGGAAATCACTGCATGGGCTCAGCAACACAGCTCACTGCAACATCCACAGATGCAGGTTACAGCTCCATCATGCAGACAAGAAGCCACATGTGAACATGGTCCAGAAATTCTGCCGTCTTCTCTGGACCAAAGCTCCTTTAGAATGGACTCAGGCAAAGAGATGGAAATCATGGACGCTGCGTCCTCCAGACTGAAGAGAGGGACCATCCAGCTAGTTATCAGCTGTCAGTTCTAAGCCTGCATAGAATCCTTTATCAGACAGGAATAGGACGGTCCAGCTGGTCTCCTCAGTCCCAGATGTTTACAGATGTTGTTAAAAGAAGAGGGGATGCTACACAGTGGGAAACATGGACCTGTCTCAAACTTTTATGGGACTTGTGGCAGCCATCAAATTCAAGATGAGCCAGTATTTTTTTCATTATATAGTAAAATGTTTCACTTTCAACGTTCAACATGAATGTATGTTCTATTGTAAATAAAATCTTGGTTTGAGATTTGAAATTCATCCCATTCTGTTTTTATTCACATTTTACACAGCGTCTCGACTTTTGTGGCATTGAGCTTCTGGCTGTTGAAGAATCTGTGTCATTGACGGAGCCTGTGCTGCACAGAGGCCCCGATTTAGAATATCCTGTTTTATAATCCACCTGAACAAAGCAATATTTCTATTTACTTTGGTTAACTGGCCTGATTAAATCCATCCTAACCTGCTCAAACTGAGCACAGTATCAGTGTAGGATCACTGCTACGGCTGCAACATGAAAAAAAAAAACAACCATCTTTATGACAGAATTAAAGAAAATCAATCAAATTTACAGTCAAATACACGTCAGTAGCATTCTTTATGCCTTTCTTTTTATTGGCATTTATTTATAAAGCACTTTTCATACATTAAAAATGTAGCAAAAAGTGCTATAGTACAATATAGACGACTCCTGTGTGATGTTTTGTTCTTCTTCTTCTCAGAGAAATGTGAATCACACTGGTACAAACTGCCAACACAGAGAGCATCTGAGCAGCTATCGTCAGTGATAAAATGTAGAAGCTGCATCACCCATTCGGTGATGCTTCATCCTCTGTGTGTCACTACTTTGGAGTTCAGTCATCTCTGTTTAAGCGTTCATGGGTGCTCTTTCGGGTCGACTTAAAAGGGATTACTGGGCAGCTCAAACTTAAATTTCTAGGCTCCGAGCTCAGCAAATTATCGTGTGAACTCGGCACTGTGATGTTCAGTTTCTCAGCAGCTGGATGTGCAGCTGGAAACATGGCGGTAGAGACCTGGGGCCTCATGTACAAAGTGTGCGTACGCACAAAATAGTGGCGTACGCACCTTTTTACGTCAACGATCAGATGTATCAAGAGCGAAAAGACTGTGGAAATGTGCGGTGCCTCACGGCAGCTTCAGGGCTGGCGTACGCACTTTTCTACAGCTGGTGATTCTTCGGCGACACCTAAGGTGATGTTGGGAAACTGTTATAATAAATAAATGTGAAAACAATTAGTCCTCAGACAGTGATGTGCACATTTAAGATATACATGAACAATTAATACTGATAAACAATTAACACACCCATGTGTCTGCAGTTACACGAGTGGATATAAAAGCAGCGCAAAGTGGTGCAATGCACACCATTAAAAACAATGGCTGCTTTAAAAGTATTAGAAGACTTTGCAAATGGTGCAATTTGAAGAGAGTGTGTGTTCACTAGACAGAGAGGATTTGCTGGCGCATGATGGTGACTGGCTCATCAGCCGTTTTGAGGGAAATCCTCCTGGAACTGTGCGCAGAGCTGTGGCCGGCGTTGGAGCGCAACACAGCGAGGAGCCGTGCGCTGCCTGTGCTCACAGGTGATGTGCACACTGGGGTTCCTATAGCAACCGGGGCATTCCAGAGGGAGCTGGCCAACCGATTAGGACTCTGACAGTCTACCCTGACCCGAGCCATGCCAGCCGTGTGGAGCAGAATTATCCGCATCTCAGCCACGTATATCAAACAGGCCAACATTAAAGCTCAATTTGAAGCGAGAGCCGGTTTTGTAATCGGGGCTATCGACTGCACACACATTGCTATAAAAGTGCCATCACATGATGAATTTGTATGTTAACAGGAAACATTCTTCTCAACTCTTCTACTTTCAGGAGTTTCTGCAGCATTTGCAGAACCTTGTGCCTTTGTCCTGGTGTTTCACTTCAGTGTGGTCTTATAATATATTGTGTAATTATGGCCACATCGGCACCAGACAAACAGGTTTACCTTTTCATTAGTGAACAGGTGCTCTGCTGACCACGTCATGTTTTCATTTGGCCATTTTCAGGAGCTATCTTAAATTCAACTTCAGGTTATTGCAAAAGGAAAAGAGGGACAGCACTCGCAGGCTTTGATTAACGTAGGAAAAACCACAAGGATGATGAGGTCCAATTCACAGCTGAACAACCTGATTTAGTTTAGTTATATTAGCACATCACCAATATGTTGCAACAGGAGTCTTACATGGAACAATAATAGCGCTAAGAAACATAATCTATACGATTACAGCAAGAGTTTATAAGGACATGAAATTTAGAAAAAATAAAGAATGTATAGCCACCTAATTGCTCCGTGGTGTGGGCACAGCACAGGGATGAATTATTATGCAGATAGATAGATAGATAGATAGATAGATAAATACTTTATTCATCCCAATTTGGGAAATTATTGTGTTGCAACAGCGTACACTATAAAAGATATGTAAACAAAGGAAAAACAAGCAAATAGAATAGAATAAAAATAGAGAATAAACATCAGCTTTAAACAAATCTACAGTATGAAGAGTAGGGTAAATAATAATAATAAACATATGTAAACTAAATAAAAACAGATTTGTACATTTAACAATAAAGGTAAAAATAAATTTAACTGAGCAGACTGAACCAATAAGAAATATAGGGTATATGGATAATTTACATTATATTGTACTACGATGATATTTGTGCAAATGTTATTAGTGCAAAATGAGCAGTTGTGCAAATTGTCATTGTTATTGTTTTTGGGGGGGAGACTTTAAGCCTATTGAGCTTGAAGTTCTCTTCCAGCCAGAGGGGGGGTGTTGTAGATGGTGATGGCTGCTGGTAGGAAGGATTTCCTGAATCGGTCCTTGTGACAGCGGAGCTGGATGAGCCTGTTGGAAAAGGAGCTCCGCTGTCCAACCAGCAGCTGATGGAGAGGATGGGTGGGGTTATCCATGATGGATTAGTTTGTTCAGTGTCCTCCTCTCCACCACAGATCCAAATGAGTCCAGTTTGCAGCCGATGACAGAACCAGCCTTCTTGATACGTTTATTAAGCCTGTTGGTGTCACCGGCTCTGATGCTGTTCCACCCAGCAGACCACAGCGAAGAAGAGTGCACTGGCATCAACAGACTGATAGAACATCTCCAACATCTTGCTGCACAAACAGAGTTCAATACAACACCAGAAATTATAAGAAGGGAGGCCTTTTGGTTTCTTTATTTCCAAACTGCTCCTGTTGTTTATTCATGTGTCTCGGGAGAAGTCTTTTACTCAAATGATTGCGTGGTATTGAGAATGTGGAGTCACGTGACTCCGGTCGGCCATGTTGGCAGGAGACGCTATTGGTTGCCAGGGGCAACGCCATCAGAACTTAACGGAGGTGCGCCTATATATTCCAGATATCTTCCCGCATTTAACATTTCGGCAGGACAGAGACGAATACAATAAAAAAAAAGAAAGAAAGCAAAGCAATGGAGAGGGATAAGGCGAAAGAAAAGGGACCTTACAGGGACAAGCTTGTTACAAACGCAAAGCAGCGGTATTTGGAGAAACTGTCCAGCATCCAAAATATTGATCCTTACGAGCTCCCTGCAGCAGAATGGCACAGAGACCTGGACCAGTTACCTCCGTGCACATATATGGACATAGTCAATTATCTTGTCTTTGGTGTAAGTTACTAGACTATGCAGGAGTTTAAAAGTCACAAATCTTTGGAATCGTACGAATCGCCAGTCCATCGCAGGGATTGACATGCATTGGTGGGCAATTCAATCAAAAATTCCGTCAGGACTTCGTATGATTCAGTACATTTCAGATATTTTAAATATAATTGAAATTCAGATAAAAAGATGTTAAAGACTGGGGATGATCTTAGCACTCTTTGTTTATGAATAAAAAATTTTGTCAAACAAAAATTAGGTTACAACAGAGTTCTATAGCTTTGTTTTCCAATAACACTCCAAAAGTTACCATATCTCTAGAAATAGATTCAGGAAGTGTAATTTTTGATTTGATCCATTTTTCTAAGCAATTCCAAATAGTTTAGTTTAGTTTATTAGCTTATTTGACAGGGGCCATGTACAAGACAGTTCTAGTACCAGAGTTAGCTAAAAAGCTAATTTACATCTGTGGTCCCTGGGCAGGGAACTGAAACACACACACATACACACATACGTTAAAAACATAGACAATACATGCCCTACTGTTGCCACTATAAGGCACACACTAGAAGCAGCAAAAACATCATACTAAAACATATGGTCTATAGTTTCTACATCACTCTCACAGAATGAGCATTTATTGTCATCAATAGGCTATTTAAGCGATTTCTTAGTAGTTCCTTTGAGGGATAAATTGGATTTAACATTTTAAAGAGTTTCTATTAGGCTTGTGTTGATAATAATAAACTCCTGGACTATGTACAAACTTCCAAATGCATCGTTTTGTGAGTACAGACCATATTTGTACTACTGTAGAAGTTTGGTGTCATGGGATGTGATTTTAGTGTTGTAATTTTGGAGATACGGACCAGGTTCCATTAGCGCTTGTACTAAGCTATTCGGGATAACTCTGTATCTCAGCTGATGTTCAGCCAAGATCAGAAAAACTTTGGGTGGGCTACTTGGCTGGATGTCACGGAAATGACCCTAGGGTGAATCTACTCCGAACCATCCCTTTAAGTCGACCCGAAAGAGCACCCATGAACGCTTAAACAGAGATGACTGAACTCCAAAGTATTGACACACAGAGGTTGAAGCATCACTGAATGGGTGATGCAGCTTCTACATTTTATCACTGACGATAGCTGCTCAGATGCTCTCTGTGTTGGCAGTTTGTACCAGTGTGATTCACATTTCTCTGAGAAGAAGAACAAAACATCACACAGGAGTCGTCTATATTGTGTGTTTTTCCCTTTTAATTGCACGGTAGGATGTTAGAAGCGTCTCTGCAAACCAGTTCACTTCGGACTCTGGAGATTTGCTGTGTGGAGTGCCCCAGGGTTCTGTTTTGGGACAAATTCTAGTTGTGCTCTATGTCCTTCCCTTGGGTAAAATACTTCAGGAGTTTGCTGGTGTTTCTTATCATCTCTTTGCAGATGATATCCAGCTATACTGCTCTTTTAAGTCCTCTGAGATCCACAAACTGGACTCATTAATGAATTGCCTTGTGAGAGTAAAACAATGGCTCGGCGCAAACTCTCTGCAGTTAAACTCCGAAAAGACTGAGGTGCTGGTTATTGCCCCTGACAATGAAATCCCAGGAATCAAGCAATACTTGGGTGATCTGAGCTTGTCTGCTAAATCAACCCTTAGAAATCTGGGCATTATCTTTGACAGAGAGATGTCACTGGAGCATCATACAAAGCAGCTGACAAGAAACTGTTTTTTATCAGCTCAGGAATATTTCAAAACTTAGAAGTTTTGTTTCCATGATCTGGAGTTGATAATCCATGCGTTCGTGTCTTCTCGTTTAGACTATTGCAACAGCCTGTTTTCATGCCTAAACAAAAAGGAGCTGTCTCGTTTGCGGCATGTCCAAAATTCTGCAGCGAGGTTACTGACCCGCACAAACAGAAGGGCCCATATTACTCCCATTCTTAAGTCCCTTCATTGGCTTCCAGTGGTTTTTCGTTTTAATTTCAAAATCCTGGTGATGACTTTGAGAGCTCTCCATGGTCAGGCTCCTTCCTACATTAGAGCCCTTTTATGTCCGTACACTCCCTCGCGAAGGCTGAGGTCAGAGGACCAAAATCTTCTCACACCACAGCAGTGTATTGGCTGTTTTTATAACCACTTTGTTTATTTTAATATTATTATTGTTGTTAATAACTGTATGTTTTTATTGTCGACTTTTATTGTATTTTAAGTACACTTCTTGTGAAGCACTTTGTGACCTTCATTGTCTGAGAAAGGTGCTATATAAATAAATATTACTTACTTACTTAGAAGTTATGGTTGGATTTGCATTGAGGAAATCTTTTGGCTGTTTTGATGCCTGTAATAAAATGTTTTATTAGAAATGATTTAGAGAAAACTGACAATCAAGTTTGATAGATTTTTATTAAATTCTGTCATTAAGACAGTTGTTTTTTTCTTTATATTCTCCATGTCTTGTAAAAGTTAATATTTCTGTAAGACTTATTTAAGAAATACATGAGAAACACACAGATTTTCTTCCTCTTTTTGTGCAGCATTGTGCTGGGACCTGGACACACATCATCTGGAGCTGTAAACTGAGCCAGATATGAACATTTTCCTTGTTTAAGGTTTCCTTGATAAAGTTAAAACATTACATACCTGTCATTTCTGCGTCTGCGAGATGAAGGAAAAACCCAAAACTGCAGCCGTAGAAGTGATCCTACACTGATACTGTGCTCAGTTTGAGCAGGTTAGGATGGATTTAATCAGGCCAGTTAACCAAAGTAAATAGAAATATTGCTTTGTTCAGGTGGATTATAAAACAGGATATTCTAAATCGGGGCCTCTGTGCAGCACAGGCTCCGTCAATGACACAGATTCTTCAACAGCCAGAAGCTCAATGCCACAAAAGTCGAGACGCTGTGTAAAATGTGAATAAAAACAGAATGGGATGAATTTCAAATCTCAAACCAAGATTTTATTTACAATAGAACATAAATTCATGCTGAATGTTGAAAGTGAAACATTTTACTATATAATGAAAAAAAATACTGGCTCATCTTTCATGCACCAATCATGACTATAATCGCCTGTTTCAAATAACTTTTTTTTTATTACTTCATTACCAGCCCTGAATTTAAAGTCCACAGAGCAGAAAAACACATGAGTGAATTAACTTAAATCTGAGGGACTGCTGGTTGTAATGTGCTTTTAAATGAAACAAAAAGAACAGTTCAGATTAACCAATCAATAGAATAATTGACCGTATACTCCGATAAAAAACGTATTTAGTTTAGTTTAATGTTTATTTAACAGGGACAGTGCACAACATACAATTGACAGGAATTGATGTTAAATTAAAAAAAAAGATTAAAATTAATAATAATAATACAAAAATATTACAACAAAACACAATATTGGGTGAGACTATGTGCAGAATAGGCCTACAGTATATTGCATGACAAGTAGGCAAACACAATTTAAAAAAAAACTAACGAAACAAAAACATGATATATGATAAAGTAAACACAAGTACACAGAATCAATGACTAAAAATGTCCACAGTGCTGCCCTGCTTTTAGCCACTTCTTAAGACCTGATTTAAAAGTACTAAGTGTGCTTTCCCTGATACCAACAGGGACGCTATTCCACAGCCCTGATGTTTTTACTGAGAAGGCACTTCGTCCAAAAGTGGATTTTCTGAACCCACTTATGAAGTCCCCTCTAGATGATGCTCTTGTAGCTATTGTATTAGTTGTGGGTCTGCGCAGACTCACAAATGCTGCCCTAATATGAAGAAACAGTATCTTAACTCAACGACTACAACTCAACGGCTTCTCTCCTGTGTGGACTCTCATGTGTGACTTAAGGTTTGCGCTTTGTTTGAATCTTTTTCCACACTCTTTGCAAGCATAAGGTTTCTCACCCGTGTGGACTCTCATGTGCGTCTTAAGAATAGCGTTTTGGCTGAATCTTTTACCGCAATCATCACAGGCAAACGGCTTCTCTCCTGTGTGGACTCTCATGTGACTTAAAAGATTTCCTCGCTCACTAAATCTTTTACCACAAACATCGCAGCCAAACGGCTTCTCTCCTGTATGGACTCTCATGTGTGACTTGAGACTGGAGATATGGTTAAATCTTTTATCACAGAAGTCACAGCTAAATGGTTTGTCTCCCATGTGGACTCTCATGTGTGAATTCAGATTCGTCTTCGTACTGAACGTCTTTCCACAAACATCACAGCCAAACGGCTTCTCTCCTGTGTGGACTCTCATGTGACTTAAAAGATTTCCTCGCTCACTAAATCTTTGACCACAAACATCGCAGCCAAACGGCTTCTCTCCTGTGTGGACTCTCATGTGACTTAAAAGATTTCTCCGCTCACTAAATGTTTGACCACAAACATCGCAGCCAAACGGCTTCTCTCCTGTGTGGACTCTCATGTGTGACTTAAGGTTTGCGCTTTGTTTGAATCTTTTTCCACACTCTTTGCAATCATAAGGTTTCTCACCCGTGTGGACTCTCATGTGCGTCTTAAGAGGAGCGTTTTGGCTGAATCTTTTACCACAATCATCACAGGCAAACGGCTTCTCTCCTGTGTGGACTCTCATGTGTGTCTTAAGATGTTCATTTCGACTAAATCTTTTACCACAAACATCACAGGCAAATGGCTTCTCTCTCTTGTGGACTCTCATGTGGGTCTTAAGAAGAGCGTTTCGACTAAATCTTTTACCACAAACATCACAGCCAAACGGCTTCTCTCCTGTGTGCACACTCATGTGTGACGTAAGAAGCGTCTTTGTTTTGAACTTCTTTCCACAATCATCGCAGGTATAAGGCTTCTCCATCGTGTGAACGCGAATGTGTGCCTTAAGATTTGAGACATGTTTGAATCTTTTAGCACAGAAATCACAGCTGAATGGTTTCTCACCCGTGTGAACTCTCATGTGCGTCTTAAGAGAAGTGTTATGGCTGAATCTTTTACCGCAAACATCACAGCCAAACGGCTTCTCTCCTGTATGGACTCTCATGTGTGATGTAAGAGACCGCTCGTGTACAAACTGTTTCCCACACTCAGAGCAGCTGAAGGACTTCTCGGCAGAGTTATAAATCAAATCATCATCATGTTCTCCGCATTCAGCTGTTCTGGTCTTCTTCCAATCAGGATCACCGTCTTCACATTCAGGTGCAGAATCTGACAAAGGGTCCTGCCAATGGTCATCATCATCATCACTGACTTCATTGTCAGAAGAGTCTGAATCAGTATTTGGTTGTAAATTGCTATTTTGATCTGGGTTCTGGGCTGTTTCTGGTCCTTCTCCAAAGTGGACTTTCATGTGTGACTTCAGAGACTCTTTGGAGAGAAACTGTTTACTACACTCAGAGCAGCTGAAGGACTTTCTGGCAGTGTTACAGCCTCCATCATGATTTACATCTGACTCAGGTACCATTGTCTGTTTCCGTTCTGTGTCACTGGCTTCAGATTCAGAATCTGGCCAATCACTATCATCATCACCAATACTGACTTCAGTTTCACAGAACTCCTGTTCATCAGTATCTGGTAGTAAACCACTGTTTGGGTATGGTTCCTTTCCCCAATCAGCTTCTGTTTTCATCAGTTCAGCTGAGCTGCTGGTTGGAGGTTCTGTCTCTCTGCTGTCTTCAGTTTTAATCTGAAGAAGCTGTGAGGACTGAGGTTGTTGTTCTTCTTCATCTTCATCTTCATCTTCACTCTTCACAGTAACAGCAGTGACTGAGAACCTGCTGATATCAGTCTCTTCCTGTCCGTGAAGCTGCTCTCCCTCCCGGCGGCTCCAGAGCTCGTCCTCCTCCTCCTTTATGTGGACGGGTTCTGGGTCCTGCTGGTCCACACTGGAGCTCCAGGGAACCTCTTCTTTAATCACAAACAGCTGCTGAACATCTGCAGGAACACACAAACAGAAATATACATTAAGGACAAATGTAAGTTTATTTTATTTACCCTGATCATAAGTAGTTTTAATGTTGGTCAAAACATTATAAACGGGTCCAAATGGCTGAAATAAAACAGACCAACAGATGTGAGTCACTTACTGAGATCTCTGCTGTCTTGTGTCTGCTCCAGTTCTGATGTGGATGCTGCAGGTATGGGGGGCACCAAGCCGAGTCCTCTGGGGTCAACTGGTTGGAGACTCCACCTTTGAGGCATCCCTGCTCCGCCTGTGATTCTCCTCTTCACCATCCTTGTTTGTAACACTCTGATGTATCTGCTGTCTGAAACTGTTAAGCACACAAATGTCAACCATTACGTCAGTTATTCATGAAAGCAACTGAGAACCAGAGGAAATGAGGAGCAGTGGAGTTCTGACAGCTGAAATGTTACTTTTGTTCAAGACTCTGAATTTCTGTCTTCTGCAGAGACATTCAGGTGTTCATCTCCGCCAATCGCAATGTACTCCCATTCAAGCGTACACCATTTTGTGTGACGTAATCAGCAGACGACGGACCCCGAGCCGATCTGGTACCTCACCCATAGACATAATATACGTAGATGCCTCATAGACTGACGCTGCCTATTGGAGCTGACGTATCAGCGCGGCCGCCATCTTGGATGGGTCTCCAATGCCCCCACATTGCATTTATTTCGACTGAGGAAGGTGTATATCCCCAACTACAACGATTGTAACTCCCCGAATATTTGCCGGATTTTCACACAGATTGCTTTGTTACAAACGGCAGATATTTAGTTATGATACAGGACGCTGTCACACATTAAAAATACGTGCTTTCATTCCGAATCACTTT
Source organism: Odontesthes bonariensis (assembly GCF_027942865.1). Classification (NCBI taxonomy): domain Eukaryota; kingdom Metazoa; phylum Chordata; class Actinopteri; order Atheriniformes; family Atherinopsidae; genus Odontesthes; species Odontesthes bonariensis. The sequence continues at coordinate 4,974,184 of NC_134528.1, read as the reverse complement.
GTATTATTCTCTTTAACAAAGACATATGGTAGGCTATGGCATATTGATAAAAGTATAAATGAATTTAAATAAAAATTTTATATTTTATTAAAGAAACAAGTTTGACTGTTCATTTGAATTTATTTCTCTCTCTCACACACACAACCCTTCTGTAAGACTTATACATACAAGCTCCCATATAGGATTCAAGGATTTTTTTATTTGTCATTGTATTACGACAACAAAATTTTGTTGGCACTCAAGAAAAAAAGACAAAAAAAACGACAATGAATACAGTAAAGTGTTGTGAATAAAATAAATAAATAAAGTGTTGAGTTGTAAAAACCATTATAAATATATTAGAAAAAAGATATATACCGTTCTAAAAATGGTGGAATTATAAATATGGTGAAAGTAAATATTATAGTAGGCTATATGTAATATAACATTGCACATATATACTGTACCAGCTCAGTACATATTTTTTTAAAGGCCTAGAAAAATAAGCGTTATAATTCCAGGTAACCCTAACCCTATGACATAATTTTATATATAGTAAAATAACCAAAATTACTGTTTAATCTTACTTGTGAAAGGTAATCCCACGCAATCTGGTATCAACACTGCGCCGGTTATTGCAACCGTAAGCTGAACAAAACACGGGCATAGTTGCTCACTCTCCGTCAACTCCAATTGATTTTTGATAACCTCTGCATGACCACGAAGTTGGATTGGCCGATGTGATGTTATGAGTATTGACCCATCCCACGTGACGTCACAACAAAAGCGTCAGCCATTTTGGACGTGAAAACGAGTACCACAGCCAACAACGGAGGAGCGAGGAACATTCAAAGGAAAATATCGATTCGATCAGCAAGGTTTACATCATGCCAGCATATTGTTGCGCGCCTGGGTGTACCAACAGTCAGCAGACGAGGAAAGCTTTGTCTTTTTACCGGATCCCCACTGACCTTGAGCGACGGAGAAGATGAGTCGCGGCGATCAATAGGAAAGACTGGCAACCTTCAGTATACCAGCGGTTTTGTAGTGACCACTTTGTTGGAGGTAAGTGTCGAATAAAGATATATAACGTATACATATACATGCAAAATAAAGATAAAGCCTGAGAGGGATTTTCCACGGCACACCAGATGATCTCTCATGGCACGCTAGTGTTCCCCCGTGCCATTTCAGGGTTGCCTTTCTACTAGATAAAACATAGCACAGCGCCTTTAGTAAAGCACTACGACTTGGTCATTGCAATTCTCGTAATCGCAAGATTATAACACCGTGTCAACGGGTTTACATGTCGTTTATCCTGGTGAACATCGTTAAATGAAAAATGTAAACAAACCTTAGCTGTAAAAAGATGGCGCCCTCCGGCTCCAGGGACGGTCCACTGGTAAAGGCAGGTCACATAGCCCAACACAAAATATTTGTAGGTATCCAAACTCTTGTATGCCTTTAGATCCTTTCCCGTGTATGGCGATGGTTTTTTTACAACATAAATATAAAGGTCGTGGGGGCCGAAGTCAGGTAAAGACGAGGCGGTGGCATGCTGTCGGACGTCTGTAAACAGCCCTAGTGGAAGCAAGTACACGTCGTTTTCTAAACCTCCAATTTTCAGCTTCTCCAAATACCTCTCCCTCTGCTGGCCCACTAAATGCCCGACCCCCTGGATAGTGGAGTTCTTTTCTGCATCTTGTTCTTTCTTCTTTTATTCAATTTTCAGTCTGTCTGTATCGTTACTGTTACTATCGTTACTCGCAAATCGTTGTCTTCTATACGTCCAAAATGGCGGTTGCTTTACGAAAGTCACGTGACTGGGAAGGGTCAATGACAACTCCATTACCCAGCATGCCACAACAGATACGAGCATGCTGGGAGCCCCGCCTTACGGCAGTTCCAGGTCGCACGAAGCTGTTTGATAAAGCTGTGAACCGTATATTAAAAAGACCAGCTCTCACGCCTCGTCTGCTTATTATATCATTAAGCGAAACAACACAGCCGACAGCTACGGAGTAGCATACCGCGGAGGGTTTACAACGATGGAGAGGGCTCTCCGTGGCCTTTCCCAGACGACTGTAAATCAGGCTTAAACCGAACCATTTTGTAACCAATCTCACATTAGATTAATGACTATGTATGTGACAAATAATTATAGCTACCACAGGAACAGTTTTTAGAAAGTGTATTCACTTTCGCGTTCTGATCAGGCATCTATGCGGCCACCTACCCTCAGCAGTCTCACACATAAGAATCTCACCAATAGATCTCTAACGTCGGTGTTTTTAGTCCAAAAACAAACAGAAATTCTACCTTTGGAGCAGAAATATTAACTTAAAACCCTCCTCACAGTCAGAAACAGGTTTTATGTTCATAAGTTTCATGTTCTAGCTAACGCTACCAAACAGCTAGTTACATTTCCATTGGTGGGTTAAATTTAGCCTGGCGACGCCATCCTACGTACTTCCGCCCAAAGATTTTGGCTCCGCACATAGTCTGGCCAAATCCCCCTACCTCGGTTCGCTCAGTGTTTTGCCAATCAGCAAACAGTTGCGAGTGGTGACGCAGAACTCACGCGCGGAGTCCATTGTAGTCCATATAATTGTAGTTCAACCGCAGCGGAAATAAACATGGCGACGGAAGAACGCTAGAAGCTATCCATGAAGTTGTCTCAACTCTGGAGAGCATTACACAATTAAAACGAGAGCAAGAGGAATGCCTCGTCAATTTTGTTAGTGGCAAGGATGTCGTAGCTGTCCTTCCAACTGGCTTTGGGAAAAGTTTGATTTATCAAATGGTACCGGCAGGTACTGGTATAATGAAAGCGGATGTGGGAAGCGTGATTCGCGAGCTAGAACCTCGGTGCTTAACCAACGTCATTTCTAAACATTATGATTGGTTAAGGGAACTCCGTTACTCCAATGAATTTAAGTTGCTGGGTAAGGTCCCGCACTCCATGGAAACGGATTCCTCTTGGGTTTTCCCAGACTGTTTGACAGAGTCAACAGTCGGCTTTCGCCCAGGCTAGGTTAAATTACCTGTCCAGCAGAAAAATGACAACTTCGGTGTCTCTCTGAAAACATCTGTCCCTCATCAGTGATTTCCAGCTGGGAAAGACTAAAATTTCTCACAACAACACTAAATTTTTAACCAGAAGCAGAAACTGTTCTGTAGAGACGGCGAAAACTCTGCTGGAGGTTCGGAACAAGACCAAAACAGTTAGCTTAATGCTAATCAGTCCTACATTTTTTTCGTTCCCCCCTGGAACGCGCACAGCAGATAAAGAGTTCCCACAGGGGCGTCACTAGGTTTTAAGGACAAGGGGGGCTAAGCCCCAAGGAGATGCACAGGATGTGAGCGAACGTTTAATTTCACAAACAGCTAACAACATCTTTAGTACAGTACAACAACAAACACAGGAAGTACTGTATGTTTACAGCATTAACAACAACAACAAAAAGAAAAAATCCACATAGTTACAGTGTCGTATTTCACCAATGCTTCTTATTTATGTATTATACAAAACTATGCAAAAAAAAAAAGCACTGTGTTCTCACTAAGTACACCATTTTAAAATAACATGGCTACAATTAGCAGTATATCTCTCTCTTGGCTATCTTCACTTTCCAATCATTACTCTCCTAAATAAAAGCTCAAGTTAAATAAGTCTTATATGGTGCACCTGGACTGAAATGTTTCATATTTCATATTCACATCGAGTTCCATAAAATTCCAAGACTGTCTGCATCACAAATGACTCTATCCTGTGAAATCGTTTAGACTCACCTTTCCAGTAGAGATTTCTCCCCACTCACTCTCTTTGCTCCTCTGCCCTGACTCCTACAGGTCAATAGGGATGGTGCAGTGATTATTATTACCATAATGTATCGTTATTGTTACTATTATTATCCACTGAAGATATCATATGTGAATGAGCTCAGCTCCTGTTTCACTGTGTGTATCTGATGCTGGAGCTGATGCTCCAGAAGGAAGTCACCCCAAAGATAGTATATAGTAAAAAAAAAAAAAAAAAAAAGACTGCACAGCTAACTCTACAAACAACCAGGACCTTCACAGTGCATTTCAGATTAACTAGTTAGCTATGTAGCAGAGTTCTTTTAGAGCTGAAATGTAACTTTTGACTGCAAAACAACTAAGGTAAGACATGCACAGAGATCTTCTTCAGCACACAACACACACTGTCTCCTGTACAGGGGGCTCTCTGCAAGCCCGGTTTTTATTTGTCAAACAGGGAGCATTTCGTTCATTAATTACATGGGACTTTCTGTTGTTAGCTGGGGGGCTGGAGCTAACTTATTGTCACCAACAGCAGTGATGAATACTTACTCTCTTGAAAAAATTTCCTAAATCCATTTTTTGGTTCTGTGTGCTCCCGGTACACATGCTGCAGGTACCCAGGTGCCGAGACGAGTGCAAATTAGGTTGCAGGGAAAACGTTGACTGGATTTCAGTGATGTAGGCGTGCTCTATGAACAAGTGGAATGGATTGGATAACGACGCACTGACCCTGACTCTCTACCTTTCACTATTGAGAATGAGGAGTTGTCGTCATAGTACAGAGCCCCGCCCCTATCCGCCATGTTGGCAGCATTGCTAGCGAGAAAACGCCATTCTCTCTGTTTGTTTACATTGTACGCGTGTGTTTTTAAATCAGTAAGTTTAAACAGTGCTGAATTGCAAGAACATGCCTGGAAATCACTGCTGTGTGAAGAACTGTTCCAGTACCTCACATAATACGTTTGGGAAACATAGGAACAACGAAATACATTTTTTTCGGTTTCCTAAATGGATGCAGCATCAGGGAGAGCAGACGTCTGACCTGACGAGGCGACGCCGGATTGCCTGGCTGGCTGGACCTTACTTTCGATTGCACCCCTCCGTCGATGAGAGTGTGTTCTCTACATTTTCACTCGGGTACGTTCTCTAAAAATCTCTTTATGTTGTTGTCTCTTAAAGCTACGAAGTTACTTTATGTTGTTGCAAACCCTGAAGTGCACCTGACGTTGCTGCCTAGCTAGCTAACTAGCAAACTGTTGCCTCTTCGAAAATGCTCAATTTGCAAACTGTTGCCTCTTCGAAAATTAATGTTAACTACCCCCTAATGTGGCTAATGTGTTAATGTGTACCCCTTCAGCCCTTTTGTCATACCATGAGCAGCGTTACCCTCTCAGTCTGTATCTTTATTTTGCATGTGTTCTGTGATGGGTTTGCCATTGATTGCATAGATTTTTTTCATAAACTATTTATTCTGTTGTAGGTAAGCCATCATATGAGATGTTGGAGAACCACGCTGACTGGACAAATTCAGCTTTTTACATTCAACTGTACCTGTGCACATGCTGCCCAAATGTGAGGGTGAAAACCTAATGCCTTTAGATAAGATCGTCACTGTTTGCTGTGCCTTAACGAACATGTGCAAAAGTGTTGTTTGAGTTCATTCCTCATTGTTCATTACTTTTTAATTTGTTTGAAATAAACGTTTGAGTGCCTTGTTCATTTACCTTTTAATTTGTTTGAAATAAATGCTTGAAACAACTTGATATGGCTTAACAATGTTTATTAACAGAACAGGAAAAAAGAATAAGGGCGCAAGGTGCAGAATGCAATATACCTCTAGGAAAAGTTAACAGTGCAAAAGAACATGTGTGCATTCAGAATAAAAAGTATAAACATTTCCAGCATGTAAACATTGACAACAAGCAATAATAAAATAATACTGTTACTAGTGCAAAAGAACAAAGAAACACTATTCAGCACAAGAAGAGCAAAACCATGGCGTGTCAGCGGAGGGTCTGTCCACAAGCCCCACACAACTGAAGTGATACCACTGGACTGGTAAGTGGAGGCTCACAGAGTCTCCGTGAATGCAGGACCTGTAAAATAAATAAAGTGAAATAAACTAAACAGTAAAAAGCATTTATTTCAAGTTACAGTCTACACTTTAGACACATTGATAATGGCTGTAATCTAACTAGGACATGTACACCTTGCATTCAAAATGTTAATGGCTTAAGTCTAACTAACCAGGAATGTACGCCTTGCAATCACACATAAGTACCCTAGCCAACCCAGAACTGGTTTGTTCACTTTGCAGCCCCCAACACAATAACCTGCTACAGTATGTGTTGTTGGGCTACAATCAAATGACAACTAAATACCTAAACATAAGCTTTAGCATACATCAAAACATTGGAAACGTTTGTGTACATTGAACATCTCGTTAATCTAGTGTTTACAAAACAAGTCGCAGTTAATTACGTTGTCATTTTGGTCAAGAAGTGTCTCAATGCAATGTAATTACAACACACTAAAACGCATGACAAGAACCTTACCTTTGCCAGTACAACGCTGTTATCATCACCAGGCACAGCCACCTGGAGGCTTGTAGATGGCCAAGTCCTGCACCCAGCCACAGCAGAAAGTCTCGTGCGATTCCAAAGATTTGTGACTTTTAAACTCCTGCATAGTGTAGTAACTTACACCAAAGACAAGATAATTGACTATGTCCATATATGTGCACAGAGGTAACTGGTCCAGGTCTCTGTGCCATTCTGCTGCAGGGAGCTCGTAAGGATCAATATTTTGGATGCTGGACAGTTTCTCCAAATACCGCTGCTTTGCGTTTGTAATAAGTTTGTCCCTGTAAGGTCCCTTTTCTTTAGCCTTATCTCTCTCCATTGCTTTGCTTTCTTTCTTTCTTTTGTATTCGTCTCTGCCCTGCCGAAATGACAAATGCGGGAAGATATCCGTTAAGTTAATGGCGTTGCCCCTGGCAACCAATAGATTCTTCTGCCAACATGGCCGACCGGCCGACCGGAGTCACGTGACTCCTCATTCTCAATAGGGCATGGATCTTCAACGTTTTTCAGGCCAGTGACCCCCAAACTGATGGAGAGTTGGAGCAGGGACCCCCCTACTATTTATATGGCATACAATTGTGTTTTATATTTAACGGGGCCTAGTGCCGTGTCTAAACATAGCCAGTAGCGAACCGTGAGCACTACGGTTTGGCCTTCACCTCAGCCCTCATTGCTAAAGAAAAAAAAATCATTGCGGGAAAAAAGGCTATCCAACCTAGCCACAACATTGGTCTCGTCTTCCGACAAAATTTAATTTCCTTGGGGATGAATAAAGTATCTCCAATCTAATTAAATAAATAAAAAACGAGCACAGACCGCTCATACAGTCAATGGCACGCACCCATAGAAAAAAATACACGATCACACACACATCACAACCTGACTATCGACAACAACCATGATCAGTAACCTACACAAACCCAGGCACATAATGGCTCGGCGGCCAGCAATCGGATAAACCAATGAAGTGAATCAATCCTGTGAAAGAATGAAAACAAGTGAATGAAACCTGCACTCACCCATTATGAAGTTAACTCTCCCAGCCCCATAATCTTGCCCCTGCTCAGCCAACTCCTTGACGTCGTATGGTTGGTAACGTTACTGCGGCTAGCATTAGCAACGAGGCTGCTAGGCTTGCTAAATCGGTAAGCATTAGGCTACTGAAGAAAGCTAGTCTGTTTAGCTACGTTATATTATCATCTTTCTTCTCGGCTATAAGTTAACCTTTGTTTACGGCCACTGCTGGCCCTAACCTGACGCTAGCTGTCAAATCACCGGAAGTACTGGCGCACACACAAAAGTTTGAACGTCAACCGCTCCACTCTGCACGCTTTTCAGACTTCACGAAGGCCTACGATCTTTTTTTTGGTCCCGCCCACTTCAAATCAAACCGTGATTGGTCAATTTTCCCATCAATCTCCAAACCAAAACACATAGCTTGGCCTTCCCCGAGATGCGTGAAGTCCTAACCAATGAGCCGGTTAATCTTGCTTCGATAGAGATGGACGATTCTGATTGGATAGTATGTTTCAGGACAGTAACCCTTTCATTGCCGATGTGAATTTGACAGTAAACTTAACTTTGGAACATAGATTAGCGAGAATGTATTATTAAATGTATTGTATCAAATTAAATGAGAGTGATTGAGTTTTTTTTATGTATACATATATTATATTATATGTTTTTGTTCTGAATTTTTTAAGGCCTTCTCTGAAGGCGTAGAAGGCCCTGAGGGTTCCCCTCTGAACATAGCTACTCTGTTATTGTACTAAGCTATTCAAATAATACACAGGTTAATATATTCATGTTTTTATTTTAAACATGTGCAAGGTACAGGGTGGCCGTGCCACTGCCATTTATAAACAAACATCTTGCATACAACACTGAGCTATTCAAATAATCCACAGATTTTAACTTTAAACATGCATGTAGATGGGACAATGAATTCTCAAACCATCTGTGGATGGCACACATTTGCACACAATTTGTGAGAAAAAAACTATTTGAAAAAAAAAAGTAAAAAAAAAAATGTTAAATTTTTTTTTAAAAATCGTCAATCAACCAAAGATTTCGCGACACCCCTGTAGTACCTCCGCGGACGCCCTGTTGAAGACCTCTGCTATAGGGAAACTAAGATTTATGATCATATTTAAGTTAAATAATCATACAACCAGTAATTATTATTTAAACTCGTATTCTGGCCACATTATATTGAATTGGTCAGCATTTTTTTGTAAAGAAAAAAAAAAAAAAAAAAAAAAAAGAACATAAAATTATTTAGGGGGGGCTTAAGAATATTTTAGGGGGGCTGAAGCCACTGAGTTCCCACCTCCGTTGTTCAACTTATACCATGCAATCATTTGAGTAAAAGACTTCTCTCGAGACACATGAATAAACAACAGGAGCAGTTTGGAAATAAAGAAAGTAAAATTCCTCCCTTCTTATAATTTCTGGTGTTGTATTGAACCCTGTTTGCATAATAATTCATCCCTGTGCCGTGCCCACAACACGGAGCAATTAGGTGGCTATAAATTCTTTATTTTTGCTTTATTGTTTCTATATTATTTGCTGAGCTCGGAGCCTAGAAAGTTTGAGCTGCCCAGTATACCTTTTAAGTCAACATGAAAGAGCACCCATGAACGCTGAAAGAGAGATGACTGAACTCCAAAGTATTGACACACAGAGGATGAAGCATCACTGAATGGGTGATGCAGCTTCTACATTTTATCACTGACGATAGCTGCTCAGATGCTCTCTGTGTTGGCAGTTTGTACCAGTGTGATTCACATTTCTCTGAGAAGAAGAAGAACAAAACATCACACAGGAGTCGTCTATATTGTGTGTTTTTCCCTTTTAATTGCAAGGTAGGATGTTAGAAGTTATGGTTGGGTTTGCATTGAGGAAATCTTTTGGCTGTTTTGATGCCTGTAATAAAATGTTTTTATTAGAAATGATTTAGAGAAAACTCCCAATCAAAAGAAAGGCATAAAAAATGCTACTGACGTGTCTTTTACTGCAAGTTTGATAGATTTTTATTAAATTCTGTCATTAAGACAGTTGTTTTTTTCTTTATATTCTCCATGTCTTGTAAAAGTTTATATTTCTGTAAGACTTATTTAAGAAATACATGAGAAAAACACAGATTTTCTTCCTCTTTTTGTGCAGTATTGTGCTGGGACCTGGACACACATCATCTGGAGCTGTAAACTGAGCCAGATATGAACATTTTCCCTGTTTAAGGTTTCCTTGATAAAGTTAAAACATTACATACATACATTTCTGCGTCTGCGAGATGAAGGAAAAACCCAAACTGCAGCCGTAGCAGTGATCCTACACTGATACTGTGCTCAGTTTGAGCAGGTTAGGATGGATTTAATCAGGCCAGTTAACCAAAGTAAATAGAAATATTGCTTTGTTCAGGTGGATTATAAAACAGGATATTCTAACACAAGGTAAAAACACAAGGTAACATGAGTGAATTAACTTAAATCAGAGGGACTGCTGGTTGAAATGTGCTTTTAAATGCAAAATCTACAAGTTATATTGTTGTAATTGCCTTACTTGTTTGTAATGTTTATTTCTGTCGTCAGGTTCGTGTCCAATTTACAGAAAGATGCATTTTCTGGGAGAGTCTGTGTCCAATAGCCCTATGAAATCCTCTCTGCCTTGTAGAGAGAAAAGCAAGCCTTTTCAAGGGATTCACTCCCCAGCCTCTGTCATGTCCGGGCATCTAGCCAAGAGTTGGGGTATGCATACTCAAAGCCATTCGTACCAGTAGCCGCCTTATTTGGGTGTGTTAAGTGTCCGTGCCTTATACGGAGGCCCGCGGAGCCATCCTGGACTCCACGACCTTAAGCAGCTGTGGACTCAGTGAACTCAGTAAGGCCTGTTCCTCCATTTTGTCTGCTGTGTCCATTCACTTCAGGTTGCAAATGTTTCTTAAGATCTGTGTTTTTTGCAAAATAATCTTTCACAATCATCACCGCCAAATGGTGGTTCTCCTCGTGGAATCTCATGTGTGACTCAAGATGCGTTTCCCTTCTGAACGTCTTTCCACAAACATCGCAGACAAACGGCTTCGGTCTCGTGTGGACTCTCATGTGTATCTTAAGACCATTTTGACTAAATCTTTTACCACAAACATCGCAGCCAAACGGTGGATCTCCCGTGTGGACTCTCATGTGTATCTTAAGAGACCGCTCGTGTACAAACTGTTTACTACAGTCAGAGCAGCTGAAGGACTTTCTGGCCGTGTTACAGCCTCCATCATGATTTAGTCCAGTCTCAGGTTCTGTCTCTCTGCTGTCTTCAGTTTTAATCTGAAGAAGCTGTGAGGACTGAGGTTTCTCTTCATCTTCATCTTCACTCTTCACAGTAACAGCAGTGACGGAGAACCTGCTGATATCAGTCTCTTCCTGTCCGTGAAGCTGCTCTCCCTCCCGGCGGCTCCAGAGCTCCTCCTCCTCCTCCTTCTTTATGTGGACGGGTTCTGGGTCCTGCTGGTCCACACTGGAGCTCCAGGGAACCTCTTCTTTAATCACAAACAGCTGCTGAACATCTTCAGGAACACACAAACAGAAATATACATTAAGGACAAATGTGAGTTTATTTTATTTACCCTGATCATAAGTAGTTTTCGAATCAAATGAAATCAAATTTATTTGTAGCACATTTCATGTACAAAACAATTCAAAGTCCTTTACATAAAATAAAAGCATTGCAGCAGGGAGTGGAAGAAGCATTAAAAATACATAAAATAATATAAAGAGAAACAAATAAAATCATTTAAATTAATTTAAAAACAAGCAACAGTCCAGATAAGTTCAAAGATATCATGCAGATTTCATGCATAGACACATGAGAACAGAAATGCTTTTAACCTGGATTTAAAAATGTCTCCATTTGGTGAAAGTTTAATCTCCACTGGCAGTTTGTTCCACTTGTTTGCAGCATAACAGCTAAATGCTGCTTCTCCATGTTTAGTCTGGACTCTGGACTGGACCAGCTGACCTGAGTCCTTGGATCTAAGAGCTCTGCTGGCTTTATATTCTCTGAACAGATCGCAGATGTAAACCATCAGCAGGCTTTTAAAATCTATTCTGTGACTGACTGGAAGCCAGAGTAAAGATTTTAAAGCTGCTGTGGTGTGTTCAGATCTCTTAGTCCGGGTTAAAACTCCAGCAGCAGCGTTCTGGATGAGCTGCAGATGTTTAATGCTCTTTGTGGGAAGTCCAGTTAAAAGAGCGTTACAGTGATGGAGTCTGCTGGAGATGGATGCATGGATGAGTTTCTCCTGGTCTGTTTGGGAGAGGAAACCTTTAATTCTGTTGATGTTTCTGAGATGGTAAAAAGCTGCCTTGGTGACAGCTTTGATGTGGCTGCTGAAAGTTAGATCTGAGTCTATCAACACTCCCAGGTTACCAACTCGGTCAGTGATTGTAAGGGCCCGAGTCTCAAGATATGTACCAATGTTTTAATGTTCGTCAAAACATTATAAACGGGTCCAAATGGCTGAAATAAAACAGACAAACAGATGTGAGTCACTTACTGAGATCTTTGCTGTCTTGTGTCTGCTCCAGTTCTGATGTGGATGCTGCAGGTATGGGGGGCACCAAGCTGGGTCCTCTGGGGTCATCTGGTTGGAGGCTCCACCTTTGAGGCATCCCTGCTCCGCCTGTGATTCTCCTCTTCACCATCCTTGTTTGTAACTCTGATGTTTCTGCTGTCTGAAACTGTTAAGCACACAAATGTCAACCATTACGTCAGTTATTCATGAAAACAACTGAGAACCAGAGGACATGAGGAGCAGTGGAGTTCTGACAGCTGAAATGTTACTTTTGTTCAAGACTCTGAATTTCTGTTTTCTGCAGAGACATTCAGGTGTTCATCTCCGTACAGAATAACCACAGCATGTTCTGCACATCACACACATGGAGACACAACAGTGAGCATGAGTTCAGAAAGAAAAACACCACAGCAGTTATTTCCCTGTGATGCCTCACCTGTCTGTTCCACTGGAAGCATCGATGCAGACTCTGCTGGGGCTGTGACTTGGCAACATGACACAGTCGCATACCTCTGTTATACATTCAGTGACATCTTACTATCCGTCGAGGAGACGGAGACTCGGCAGCAGCTATGGAGAGCTTTTATGAAGAAATTAAATATTTCCTACAAAATAGTGTGTACCATACCTTGACCACCACCAGCCCCAAACCTTTAAAATCTAGTTTGTTTTGTTTCATCATTTTGGCCTTGGTTAACTCTGAAGAGAAGCTTCATTTTCAGTTTTGTGTATTGTTTGTGTACCGAGCAGCAATAGCCTCTTTGACTATATGCGTGTGGACTCCTGTACATAAATGTACATAAAACTTGTAAAAATTGTTCTGTTGGATATGTGTGTATATACATATTATATACTTATAATTATATACTTGTACTAAGCTATTATCCCGAATAGCTTAGTACAAGCCCTAACGGACCCTGGCAGTATCTCCAAAATTACCACACTAAAATCACATGCCATGACACCAAACTTCTACAGTCGTACAAATATGGTCTGTACTCACCAAACGGTGCATTTGGAAGTTTGTACATAGTCCAGGAGTTTATTATTATCAACACAAGCCTGATAGCTTCTCTGCAGCTAAAGCTGCGTCGACGTCACTTCTTGATCTGGGACGAGCCCGTAAAAGGCCACATCGAATCATCATAAATTATGTGATCTAATACAGTGAAAAGCTTGAGCAGTATATCAACTATGTAGCTATAATTACCTCAGAAAGTTTCCATGTTGGAGTGCGGGCCATGTACATGCCTGACAAGGAACGCCGAGTACGTGGTCTAACATCAGATGACTCTGGACTCCTCAGGGAGAGTGTTAGACACGCAACCCGACTCTTGGATGTCGTGTCCTGGCTCTTTACGGGCGTTGACTGAGGGCGCTGAATCATATCGGATTCATCATCAATAATGGCCTGTGCAGGCTGCTGATCACCAGCCTATCATGTGACGGACATTTCAAAAAGGAGAATATAAGACAATATTAGTTGCTAAAACAACATAATAGATCTTGATGTTCAACACGCTCATCCAGTCCCAATCCATCCTCCAACCATCCGAGCTTCAATGTAAGATGAGGGTTGATCTACTACTGTAGACAACAAGGCAAGGCTGCTCAATTTCTCCATTGATAAAATAAATTCACAACTCTACAACATAAAAATTCATGTAGAATATAGCAACGTAAAAACTTTAGACCTCTTACATAATGTTACTTTTGACTGGATTCAAACATGTTTCATGATGCCCCCTCCCCCGACACGTTATCATTAAAAAAAAAAGTTACTAGTAAACTTACCTCCACTGTGTCTGTTGCCGGTGGCCCCACTCGTGGAATGGCATTTCTTCTTAGCTGTACTCTTACTCGGTGCACCCTTTTAGACTCCTTGACAGTTCTAGGATGAATGAAATCGTCCTTATCGAAATGTCGACTACATACACGATAGCGCTTTTTCTTCAGCGTCTCGACCGGCGTCGTGATGTCCATATTCAGAACAACCATCCACTGCTGCAGAAGTTCCTGGTCATTATGTCTGTACGGCAGCTCATGGAAGCTCTCTTGATTGAACGGCTTGCGTTTTAGTCCGCAGCCGGGATAGAGACAAGTGTATGGCATCTTGTCCTATCTTTTCACCTCGCGCTGTAGCAGCAAATAACAATCTTATTCTTCCGCTGCAGTAGCCCGAAGTAACCGTGTTTGACTATCCTCAGTCACGTGTACACAGTTGTTTCCGCCGTCAAAGTTCCAGACGAGAGTATATAAAAAAAAAAAAAATCACTGAATTGTGATAAAGGCTTATGTTTTCAAGGCAACACTTAAAAGATATTTCAAATGTTACCTACTATCAATTAGACAAGGATATTAGTTCTCAATACTGACGCTGAATTCACTTTTCCTTGTGCATGTTATGAGTTTCGATGAGGACTTTTACGGGCTCGTCCCAGATCAAGGAAGTGACGTCGACGCTTGTGTTTAAAAAAAACTTTATTTAAACAATGTAAACACAAACAAGAAAATACAAACAAGTAAGGCAATTACAACAATATAACTTGTAGATAACATAGTAGAGGCATAGTATTTCGAAGAGGGATTAAGGTATTGTTGATAAGAAAAATAAATGAAGAAATAAAATTTACAGCAAGGGGATTCGTATATTAGGATTGACATATCTGCTGACCGCGTTCCAGGGGGGAACGAAAAAAATGTAGGACTGATTAGCATTAAGCTAACTGTTGTGGTCTTGTTCCGAGCCTCCAGCAGAGTTTTCGCCGTCTACAGAACAGTTTCTGCTTCTGGTGAAAAATTTAGTGTTGTGAGAAGTTTTAAAGCCAAATTTTGACAGATGGAGGATCATAGTAGCTGAAGAAGAAGCGAAAGAGCGTGAAGAAGCGGAACCGAAGCTGGAAAGACGACAGAGAGACGCCGAAGTTGTCTGTTTTCTGCTGGACAGGTAATTTAACCCACCAATGGAAATGTAACTAGCTGTTTGGTAGCGTTAGTTAGAACATGGTTATGAGCAGAGTTACCGACACAGAAAACATTTTTCTGACTGTTAGGAGGGTTTAAGTTAATATTTCTGCTTGTTTTTGGACTAAAAACACCGACGTTAGAGATCTATTGGTGAGTCTGCTGAGTGTAGGTGGCCGCATAGATGCCTGATCAGAACATCGCGAAAGTGAATAATAAACTGTCTGAAAACTGTTCCTGTGGTTGCTATAATGATTTGTCACATACATAATCCTTAATCTAATGTAAGATTGCTTACAAAATTCTTTGGTTTAGTATAAAGCAAAGTCTAAAAACCCGTAAAACAGCACTGAGTCAGATTCCTGCTCTTATTTGAACCGCAACGAACAGAAACCGCCCTGACTGCTTTGGTAAAGCGTTTCCCGCAGTTTAACAGGGGAATTTTCCTTATTTCACTCAATACATTTCAAGTTAAACAGTGAGCATTTACCTTTAAACAAAGTGTTTATAGACGGTGGTGATCTAGAGTCTTTGCATGAAAAATGTGTTGTTTCCTCTAACCGTCTGCACTCTGATAACAAACTGCTGACCTTTAAGAACCACAGTGAAATGCAGATGCTGCTGAGAAAGTTGGAGCTTTGCTGCAGGTTTAAACACACAATCAGAGTCTAACTGTGAGGTTTATTTGTACTGACACAATTTGAGAAATGTGATGACACATTAATGGTTGTGCTTAAAGGACTCAAACACATAAACATCCAAACATCCATTGCTGTATAATCTACTGTCGAGGACACAAAATATCCACGCCAAACTGTTTACCTTTGTTCTAAGAAGCAGACTGAATCAGGTTCAAACCAACACCTTTTCATACCCTCTGAGCTACACTTGTATTCAGAAAACGCCTGGTGTTGTGTATCTATAATAAATCCTGACTACAGGTGGCAGTTGTTAGCTCGATTGTGTCAAGTCCCTGCTCACCCTCAAGTACCATCACAACACACGACAATAATTAACTAAGCTACCAAACAATTTCTAAACTATTGACACTCAAACATTGCTTACGGCGATTAACATTACCATCAGGATCGTCCACAGTTGGCAACGAATAGGAGCGAAAAACCAGATAGCCTAACCGGGAAAATTCTGCTATGGCCCCATTTCCACTTGGCGACCGACCGACTCATCAATGTCTAAGGTCCCGCTCCGACCAGCCGAGTCACGCCAATGGCAATGGACATACTAATGATTGATTATGCTTAGTTGATTTATAACTAAAAATGATTCATCAACAACATGAAAGAGGAATTGGCTAAATGATTACATGAAATGCAAAAATGAAAACCTAACAATTACAAATTTAACCATGGCATGATAATGAGTATATGAACCTGTTGAGAAATTATGATTATTTCTGATACAATGATGTGTAATAACTGAACATTTCTTCAAGTGAAACATTTTTATGAAGACCCTGTGCTGAGTCGTGCGTTCCCTTCTGGTCCAATCCTGTCACTGCTTGGTGCTCGGTTCTCCTCATGGCTGAACATCAGGATTCTGATTCGGAGCTAACTCGAAGGAGAGGTTACTAGCACTTCACTTCACCCCATGAAGGGGTCTTTACCACAACCTTTTTCCTAACTAATCTTCTTTTGGGATAATTTTACCAGAACTCAAGCGTATGAGTCCTCCGGCAGTATGTCCTATAGTGGTTCTGAATCTGTGGATTAATGTTAGCAGGAGAACAAATCGAGCAGCATACCAGTGCATCTTGTCATTTGCACTGTATTTTTATACTCAGGTCTTTTTTCGAAAGGTTCAATCCTAGTGCCCAATTATTTTTTTTTCATATGAACCCCAAACCAAACATAAAACAAAATAAAAGAAACACAAAACAAAACAACTGGTCAGTTGATATAACCCTTGTTTTAGGACAAAACCAGAATAGTCACCAAGCTGCTGTGCAGCATTAATGAGAAATTCAGTACAATCAATTTATTTTGCTGTGGAAAAAACTTCAAATCATTTAGAGAACACATCAACACAAGACAATGCAGAACCAAGACAAAAGAAGACAAAAACACACTGAATTTCTGGGAAAACTTTAGAAGTTTTATTAAAACCATGATTAATTGTTAATTAATTAACTCCACTGCAGTTTCTCCTCCTGCGTTGCTCTTTGCTGCAGAATAGAAATGTTTGTGGTTAGATCTTATTTTGGGAGCAGCACAGCATCAAGAAAGCAGCCATTTCTTCTCAATGACTAACTGATAAACCTGTTTTGGATAAATATGGTCTGTACTCTCTTAAAGGGGAACTCCGGGGCATTTGAAGCGTGTTTCCATTGCTAGAGGTTGTCAAATAATGATAGTATGACACAGAGAGGTGCGTATCTGCGCTCCCTGTGTGGAGATTGCTCTGTCCGCACAGCATGTCATGCGAGGCTAATACGTGGTGGCTAAGGGGCAAGCGCTAACCCTTCCACGTAAAACAACAACTTGCACACTGCAGAAACGTCACACCACTTTATAAACCATCCGACAATAAAGTCACAAGCCTTACCATCAAAACCATATGCATGGTTCTCACATTACTGGCATGGGGACGTTACAAAAAAACTTTATAAACAGCATGTAACTCACCGGCTGGTTGTAGGCTCGCGCATGTGAAAGCCCAAAAGAGTCGATGGAGGATAATCCCATATACAAAACAATTATATTCTCTAGAAAAACTGCGTTCAAGTATTTAAAACATTACAACAATATTACTGGGCATGTATTGTTGTAATGTTTTAAATACTTGAACGCAGTTTTTCTAGAGAATATAATTGTTTTGTATATGGGATTATCCTCCATCGACTCTTCTGGGCTTTCACATGCGCGAGCCTACAACCAGCCGGTGAGTTACATGCTGTTTATACAGTTGTTTTGTAACCTCCCCATGCCAGTAATGTGAGAACCATGCATATGGTTTTGATGGTAAGGCTTGTGACTTTATTGTCGGATGGGTTATAAAGTGGTGTGACGTTTCTGCAGTGTGCAAGTTGTTGTTTTATGTGGAAGGGTTAGCGCTTGCCCCTTAGCCACCACGTATTAGCCTCGCATACATGCTGTGCGGACAGAGCAATCTCCACACAGGGAGCGCAGATACGCACCTCTCTGTGTCATACTATCGTTATTTGACAACCTCTAGCAATGGAAACACGCTTCAAATGCCCCGGAGTTCCCCTTTAATTCAGCTCAGAGCGTTGAGATAAAATTTCAGCATAATCTGCTTAATTCTCACTTGTTACTTAATACTAAATTCTCTTTAATTCTTATCCAGTGGCTGTGTTTCGTGATGCTGAGCCGTCCACAAACAGTTCAGGATCAGCATTAAGTTTTTTTCGGCTCCAGTTGAATCAGAAACACTTCATGTGGTCCCAACAGTGTGACATCAGAGCTGCTTCCAACATCACGTGATACCATAACATGTTTCCATACAGATTAGAATTAAAAACATTGGTTAATTTTATTTGTTTATCTTAATTCATCCTTTATTTTTTTTATCTTTGAGGTGAGCGTTGTGGCCTTGCTGCTTGACATCAGATCTTTGGTTGGAGATTGATCACTGTTATTGATCACTGTTACCTTGCATCATGCTTTGATCTAAGGGCCCAGATCAGGTATGCTTTTGTCACTTTTCTTCTTAATATTGTTTTGTAATAATTCTCTATGCTCTGAGCAGTTTTGGAATGTTAGTGAAATTGTTGAGGATCCTTCTTGTTTTTCTTTGACATAAATTTGGCCTTTAATCGTGCAGTTCATAGCTCTGTGCTTTAGTATATTCTGTTTTACTGAAGCTTTACTTCTTCCTTCCAGTATGTGTGGCGTGTATATGTATGTGTAAGTATAGCTGAGTGTGTGTGTGTCTGTATGTGGCCTTGGGTTTCACTGCTTTGTTTTATTTGCTTCTATCTTGCAAAGCACTTTGTGCAACATTTTCTTGCATGAAAAGTGCTAAATAAAGGCTGATTGATTGATCGATTTAGTGCACCAGATTAAAAAACTTGGGTCATCTCCCATGGAACATCTTCTGATGAACCAAAACACACGATTACAACTGTTCTCACAGAACATTTCATTCATCCCATTCATATCCTTTTTCTTTCAAACACATTTTATGACTGAGCACAGATCGAATTGAACCATACCATCTTGTTAATCTGATTGAGTGGCATCTCTTTAACTGTAAACACCATTTTTATTTCTATTTCACTCATTCTATCCAATGTTATACTGTTTAATTCAATTAATATTTATCTACAGGGGTAGAAATTGCTTCTCATGTTCATATATTGCTTCACTTATACGGCTCTCTGGTCACTGTGGCTGTTTTTAAATGCACCATAAAAACAAACCTTGACTTATCTTGTTATGACTGAGTCTCACTGCAGCTGTCTTTTTGTTAATCTCCTAATAACTCATTTAAACCTCTCTATAAAGCACCTTGCTGCTTTATTAAGAGAGCATATTAATTGTTTCATAGATCTGCTGCAGTTAAATGGTTAAATGATTTAGTTAAATAGTATAATGGTTTAATGAGATCAAATCT
Source organism: Odontesthes bonariensis (assembly GCF_027942865.1). Classification (NCBI taxonomy): domain Eukaryota; kingdom Metazoa; phylum Chordata; class Actinopteri; order Atheriniformes; family Atherinopsidae; genus Odontesthes; species Odontesthes bonariensis. Next base: position 4,954,696 of record NC_134528.1, on the reverse strand, counting down.
AAATATTGATGATAACTATTAACTCAGGCTTATCCAAAGAACATTAATTGGTGAAAACAGACAGAGGAGATGTATTTAGATCAACTAAATTTTAAAGTCAAGTTAATATTATCTCTGAAATAAAAAGGCTAACCTTTACTACTTTCAACAAACTGTTTGACATCTGACTGTCTAGCCTTGCTATTAAATCCTGATATTTTCACATGTCATATTGTCTGACTGTCTGATCTCAGTCCTGCTTCAGGTGGAAATAATAAAGTCTCAATTTGTAGAACATTTTTTGTTCAGATAGTTTTTCTTTGAATACTTAGAATTTTAGTGATCAGAGGATCTTAATTCAGTCAACTTAATTGAGCATGAAATTTCACATATATACTCATACAACAGGTTTTCTGCTCACCTTGTGTTCGGGCGCCGTGAATTGTCTGAAAAAAGGGTCCCCTCCGATCAGCTCCGGCAGTCCTCCTTCGAACACAGTCTCAGTCAGCCAATCCGGGTCACGGCACCAAATTATTAGCGCTATTCTTTCATTGGAAGCTCAAGAACAAGCTGGAGAAATCTTAAGTTAAACAAAGTATTTATTGGTGGTCACATGTGAAGTATATCAGCGCTGGACTCGGAAGGATGGAGAGTTCTCGCCAAAAATGAACATTTTACACTTAAAACATCCACATTTATAGAACGGAAATAAACATTTTTTACGAACAATATTTTAAAAAACAAGTGATTATTTATTATTAGTTGTTTAAATGAATAACTGAAACTGAATAGTTCACTTTTGTGTATTTACAGTTTCAGACAGCTGAAGATGTGGCGTAAACGCCCTGAAATCTGAAAATACCTTCCGATGCATCAGAGTCATAAACAAGGATGGTGAAGACGAGAATCACAGATGGAGCAGGGATGCCTGGAAGGTGGAGCCTCCAACCAGATGACCCCAGAGGACCCAGTTTGGCGCCCCCCATACCTGCAGCATCCACATCAGAACTGGAGCAGACACAAGACAGCAAAGATCTCAGTAAGTGACTCACATCTGTTTTTCTGTTTTATTTTAGCCATTTGGACCCATTTATAATGTTTTGACCAACATTAAAACAACTTATGATCAGGGTAAATAAAATAAACTCACATTTGTCCTGAACCTATTTTTCTTTTTGTGTGTTCCTGCAGATGTTCAGCAGCTGATTGTGATTAAAGAAGAGGTTCCCTGGAGCTCCAGTGTGGACCAGCAGGACCCAGAACCCGTCCACATAAAGGAGGAGGAGGAGGACGAGCTCTGGAGCCGCCGGGAGGGAGAGCAGCTTCACGGACAGGAAGAGAGTGATATCAGCAGGTTCTCAGTCACTGCTGTTACTGTGAAGAGTGAAGAAGAAGAAGAAGAAGAAGATGAAGAACAACCTCAGTCCTCACAGCTTCTTCAGATTAAAACTGAAGACAGCAGAGAGACAGAACCTCCAACCAGCAGCTCAGCTGAACTGATGAAGACAGTAGCTGATTGGGGAAAGGAACCATACCCAAACAGTGGTTTACTACCAGATACTGATGAACAGGAGTTCTGTGAAACTGAAGTCAGTATTGTTGATGATGATAGTGATTGGCCAGATTCTGAATCTGAAGCCAGTGACACAGATCGGAAACAGACAATGGTACCTGAGTCAGATGTAAATCATGATGGAGGCTGTAACACTGCCAGAAAGTCCTTCAGCTGCTCTGAGTGTAGTAAACAGTTTCTCTCCAAAGAGTCTCTGAAGTCACACATGAGAGTCCACACAGGAGAGAAGCCGTTTGGCTGTGATGTTTGTGGAAAAAGATTTAGACGAAAGGAAAATCTTAAGAATCACATGAGAGTCCACACAGGAGAGAAGCCGTTTGGCTGTGATGATTGCGGTAAAAGATTCAGCCGAAACACTCTTCTTAAGTCACACATGAGAGTCCACACGGGTGAGAAACCATTCAGCTGTGATTTCTGTGCTAAAAGATTCAACCAAGTCTCAAATCTTAAGGCACACATTCGTGTGCACACGATGGAGAAGCCTTATACCTGCGATGATTGTGGAAAGCAGTTCAAAACGAAGAGGCATCTTACATCACACATGAGTGTGCACACGGGAGAGCAACCGTTTGGCTGCGATGTTTGTGGTAAAAGATTTAGTCGAAATGAACATCTTCAGAAACACATGAGAGTCCACACAGGAGAGAAGCCGTTTGGCTGCGATGTTTGTGGAAAGACGTTCAGAACGAAGACGCATCTTACGTCTCACCTGAATGTCCACACGAGAGAGCAACCGTTTGGCTGCGATGTTTGTGGTAAAAGATTTGGTCGAAATGGTCATCTTACGACACACATGAGAGTCCACACAGGAGAGAAGCCGTTTGGCTGCGATGTTTGTGGAAAGAAGTTCAGAACGAAGACGCATCTGAAGTCACACACGAGAGTCCACAAGGAGAACAACCATTTGGCGGTGATGATTGTGAAAGATTATTTTGCAAAAAACACAGATCTTAAGAAACATTTGCAACCCGAAATAAGATGAGGTTGGGGAAAATTGGAAGGTTTTGAGTTGTAGTTGTTGAGTTAAGATATTGTTTCTTCATATTAGGGCAGCATAAGTTTTCTATTTGAGTATACGGTCAATTATTCGATTGATTGGTTAATCTGAACTTTTCTTTTTGCTTCATTTAAAAGCACATTTCAACCAGCAGTCCTTCAGATTTAAGTTAATTCACTCATGTGTTTTTCTGCTCTGTGGACTTTCAATTCAGGGCTGGTAATGAAGTAATAAAAATAAAAAGTTATTTCAAACAGGCGATTATAGTCATGATTGGTGCATGAAAGATGAGCTAATATTTTTTTATTATATAGTAAAATGTTTCACTTTCAACATTCAGCATGAATGTATGTTCTATTGTAAATAAAATCTTTGTTTGAGATTTGAAATTCATCCCATTCTGTTTTTATTCACATTTATACAGCGTCTCGACTTTTGTGGCATTGAGCTTCTGGCTGTTGAAGAACCTGTGTCATTGACGGAGCCTGTGCTGCACAGAGGCCCCGATTTAGAATATCCTGTTTTATAATCCACCTGAACAAAACAATATTTCTATTTACTTTGGTTAACTGGCCTGATTAAATCCATCCTAACCTGCTCAAACTGAGCACAGTATCAGTGTAGGATCACTGCTACAGCTGCAGTATGGGTTTTTCCTTCATCTCGCAGACGCAGAAATGTATCTATGTAATGTTTTAACTTTATCAAGGAAACCTTAAACAGGGAAAATGTTCATATCTGGCTAAGTTATGGAAGTTTTTCTGTGCCATCAGAGATTGAATATTAATTTCTAATATTTAATTTTTACAGCATCAAAATCAGACTTTGAATTTGAAAAACCAACAGTTGTAATTTCACTTAACTAAAATAAATGCAGCCTACTACCTACAATGGGTGTATAAAAAGCGGAAAATATGTTTGATATTAAATTAGCACGCTAATTTTATTTTGGCGTTACTTCCGCTTCCGGTCTGCCTGCCATAATTTTCGAATGTAAGAAACGAAAAATAAAAAATGTAATTTCCAAAAACCAAATTTGGACCGTTATTTGATTTTTTTTTAATGAAGACAACAAAATCCGTTTGTGGTTTACAACGAAAAATCGAAAATGACGGCTATTTCCGGTTTTTCGTGTTGACAGAAAAACGGACCTTTGGTAGCGTTAGCAGAGAGTTTCTATTGTATGTAAAAGGGCTGTGGCGTTAGTTAGAACATGGTTATGAGCAGAGTTACCGACACAGGAAACCTTTTTTCTGACTGTTAGCAGGGTTTTAAGTTGATATTTCTACTCCAAAGGTAGAATTTCTGTTTGTTTTTGGACTAAAAACACCGACGTTAGAGATCTATTGGTGAGATTCTTATGTGTGAGACTGCTGAGGGTAGGTGGCCGCATAGATGCCTGATCAGAACATCGCGAAAGTGAATAAACTTTCTGAAAACTGTTCCTGTGATAGCTATAATTATTTGTCACATACTTAGTCGTTAATCTAATGTGAGATTGGTTACAAAATGGTTCGGTTTAAGCCTTATTTTACAGTCGTCTGGGAAAGGCCACGCCAAGCTTCGTGCTACCTGGAACAGTCATAAGGCGGGGCTCCCAGCATACTCGTACCTGTTGTGGCATGCTGGGTAATGTAGTTTTTATACTCATTCCGCGCTACTTCCTAAACTCCTCCCGTCGATGCTTTCCCCTTCCGTTCTGGCGGGCTCCGGTTTGTTTTGCTAGCTAGCTCCGATATCGACGCAGTGAGGAAAAAGGATGGAAAACCTTAAGAGGAAAAGTGGTTCGGGAATGAAATGTGCAGTAGTTGGCTGTACAAGCTCAAGAAAGCACTTGAACGAGTGGTTAGATAGAGAGTGCTTTGACCACAAACCAGCCACGAAGAGGCAATGTCCATGCCCTCCGTTCTTTACATTTTTTCGCAAGCCCGATACCGACTCGGAATCACGGGCCTGGCTGAAGGCATTGGATTTAAAGAAGCCACCCCGCAACGTTTTTGTTTGTTCCCATCACTTCGCGGACAAAAGACCAACCGAGGATCATCCTTTCCCAGAGTTGTGGTTGGGATACAATCGCTTTACCCGGCCAAAGAGGCGTCAACTCACCGAGCGGACCGCTGCTTCCCCCCAGATAAAGAAACGTAGACTTCAATCTGAGGGTAAGTTCATCAACTGGCAATACTGTTAATTATGAAGAAGTTGTCATACACTAACATTGCTACCGGTGTTTTGCTAAAACAGTTGATTGTTTTGGAGATGGGACAAACAATGTTCACCATAGCTAGGCAAATGTTCATGGACAGTAGAGCTAACGTTACATCATTGCTGCAGGAGGCTAAAGGCTCTAGCATGGTTCCCGCGTTTTTTTTTTCATTTATTTTTTACTGCAATTAAAGAACAATGACAGAGATATGGTATGACAATAAGGCAAAACAATTATATAACAATGTAAAGGACAATTTAGATTGGGTTAGGCAACATTAAACAACTAAAAGAAGAGCATGGTTGCCGCGTCTGCCACCGCGAGCGGTGTTGATGACGTCACGATGGCCGACCGGAGTCACGTGACTACTCATTCTCAATATATAGTGGCGCAAGTTGATGCGCCAGCGATTGATATAACCACAGCCATTATAACGAACAGCCTTGCCACTCTCTATTAAGCCCCATTGTACCGGCTTTTTGGCTGCAGTTCCACCAGAATTCCACTGGGGGCGTCGGTGGAGACCAGAATGAATGGGGCCCAATGGAGCTAGATGCTACAAATGGTCAGTTTCACCTAAGTCTCCTCAAGAGCGCTCAGATTTGAATGTAGTTTCTGAGAGCTCAACATGGGTTTCAAGTAAAAAATATACTGAACGAGTACATATATCCCTTTGATTTCTTACAGGTTGGCTTCTTGTTGTCCACAACGCGCTAGCATTGTGCTAATGACAGCTGGTCAACCAGCTATGTATCACGTCATATACACTTCAAATCCTTTTTTTAAGCAAATGAGTGGCTCTAAAAATCTAAAACTCAGCCATGGGTATTTTCTAAACACCCTCTTTCGAAAACAACATTCGAATTACTAGAGAAAAAATTATATCTTGAGATAAGGGCACGAAAGGGCGTATAGCTCAATAGGACTCCATTCATTCTGGTCTCCAAAATTGGGAGCCCCACGTGGAAAGAGGGTGGAACTGCAACTAAAATCGCCTCGTTGGAAACCGGAAATGCACCGTGAGTGGCGTATCTGTCCTATTATAGAATCTGTGATATAACCAGTAATTGCAATTTTCTTCCTGAAAAAACAAACAAGTTGAATCATACACTTCTAGAATGAATGTCGTTCCCATAAACGATGCACATCAGTCCGTGTCAGTCAGTCCAGCAGCTGACATTTATTTCAACCGAGACAAAAAGAGCTACTTAACATGTACATCATTTTTTAAAGTTTACAGTTACAAAATGAATTGAAATGTCCACACAGCACAAATGTGGGCTAGTTTTAACATAACTTAATGTAATGAATTGATGAAGTTTTTCTGGACATGGATATGCGTAATATAATCGATTCAGGGGAGAAAAATCAATTTTTAAAATCATCCCATTAAAAATCCTGATATGTACATGAATCGATTTTTCCGCCCACCCCTACTCCATATCCCTTTAGGGCAGGGGTATTCAACTAAAATTTAAAGAGGTCCAGTTGGAGAAAATTTCTTGAAGCAAAGGTCCGGAAGATCATAATGTCTAACTATTTAGTGTGAAATATATTTAAGGAGCCAAGTAGTTGTATCAACATCTGCATGTAATCAATACCTGACGGTTAAATCAAATGAATTCAGTACAATTCAAAAACTTTTTGACAGTATTTATTGTCACGTAACATAGAACTGAACATGTATGTATGACTGCAGATAAGTATAATGTTCTCGATCATAGCAGGGGCTCCATCTGTGGTTATTGAAACCACTTGTTTTGGCTCTATTCCTCTCTTTGTTAACATCTCCTTTATGGCCAGGTAGATGTCTTCTCCTCTTGTACTGGTCTGAAGGGGAGTGACACCTAACAGGTCTTCACAGAACGCTTTCTGGACTGGTCATATTGGGCTCTGAGACCACTTATTTTCTGTGATCTCACTTCAGATTTGAGTGGGTACGTTTGTTCAAAACCTTTATGTTTTGTCTCATAATGGCGTTTCACATTGGCACCTTTTATAAGTGCCACAGTCTCTGAACATATGAGACACAAAGTTTTAATGCTCCCAGTGGGAAGTATGAACAGAAACGAGTCTGTCCATTCCGGATTAAATACTGTATTTTCGCTGTCCACTTTTCTTTTTTTGGAGAGCGCCATTTGTTACTTAATTTTCTCTACCTTTCTCCGTCTCACTCCTGTTTCTCTACCTTTCTCCGTCTCACTCCTGTTTCTCTACCTTTCTCCGTCTCACTCCTGTTTCTCTACCTTTCTCCGTCTCACTCCTGTTTCTCTACCTTTCTCCGTCTCACTCCTGTTTCTCAACTTTCTTCAAGTCAGTCGTCTGTATATCTCCCTTTGTTTTCTCTAACTGTATGCTATCTATCATCTTTTCATGTGTAACTTGACTCACTCTCTTTTCTGTGTCTGCACTGTAGGTTCGCAATGTTTACCGCCTGTAATGCACAGACTTGATTGGCTGAGTAGTATCACGTGGGATTTGTTTGTTCGTTTCCACAGCAGCTAAACTGCTACCGTAAAGACTAAAAAAGCTGCGCCGGTTAAAATGGAAGCGCTCCGTCAGGTTTTATCATAACCTTCTGTTTTTGGCCGGTTAGGTCCGGGTCCGTATGGGACGGCTTCGCGGTCCGCCAGTTGGTGACCTCTGCTTTAGGCGCTCCGTAGGTTCTGGAGTGGTAAAGGATGGCTGTGAAGTTGATGGCAGCTGGTAGACATCCTTCCTGTTGTGTCGTTTGAAGCATACATACTTCATCTTCCTCTGACCAGCATTTCTTTTTGGCCCAGCATTCCACTGGTTCTGTCCATCAGTGCAAGGAAGCCCGGTTTCCCCCTGTCTCACAGTATTTTCTACCAAGAGAGATCTAATAAAACAGTGCATAGATATTAATATGAGTTCACTGCAAATATGCCATATGATAATATATTGCACACATAGCCTACAATGAATAGAACACTGGGATTTCAGTAAAGCACTTTATAAAGAAAATGTGTTATTATTATCATCATGGCATACACACACTCTCTCACACACACACACACACACACACTTTGCACTCTCTAGCCAAGTAGCTATGAAGCTATGAAGTGCATTTGTGGAGGGTAATGGCGCCAGTGCCACCCAGGGTTTGTCGTGTGAAGTTGCCTATAACAGAAGTATGTGACTGTGTCATGTTGCCAAGTCACAGCCCCAGCAGAGTCTGCATCGATGCTTCCAGTGGAACAGACAGGTGAGGCATCACAGGGAAATAACTGCTGTGGTGTTTTTCTTTCTGAACTCATGCTCTCTGTTGTGTCTCCATGTGTGTGATGTGCAGAACATGCTGTGGTTATTCTGTACGGAGATGAACACCTGAATGTCTCTGCAGAAGACAGAAATTCAGAGTCTTGAACAAAAGTAACATTTCAGCTGTCAGAACTCCACTGCTCCTCATGTCCTCTGGTTCTCAGTTGCTTTCATGAATAACTGACGTAATGGTTGACATTTGTGTGCTTAACAGTTTCAGACAGCAGATACATCAGAGAGTTACAAATAAGGATTTTGAAGAGGAGAATCGCAGGTGGAGCAGGGATGCCTCAAAGGTGGAGCCTCCAACCAGATGACCCCAGAGGACCCAGCTTGGTGCCCCCCGTACCTGCAGCATCCACATCAGAACTGGAGCAGACACAAGACAGCAAAGATCTCAGTAAGTGACTCACATCTGTTTCTCTGTTTTATTTTAGCCATTTGGACCCGTTTATAATGTTTTGACCAACATTAAAACATTGGTACATATCTTGAGACTCGGGCTCTTACAATCACTGACCGAGTTAGAAACCTGGGAGTGTTGATAGACTCAGATCTAACTTTCAGCAGCCACATCAAAGCTGTCACCAAAGCAGCTTTTTACCATCTCAGAAACATCAACAGAATTAAAGGTTTCCTCTCCCAAACAGACCAGGAGAAACTCATCCATGCATCCATCTCCAGCAGACTCCATCACTGTAATGCTCTTTTAACTGGACTTCCCAAAAAGAGCATTAAACATCTGCAGCTCATCCAGAACGCTGCTGCTGGAGTTTTAACCCGGACTAAGAGATCTGAACACATCACAGCAGCTTTAACATCTTTACTCTGGCTTCCAGTCAGTCACAGAATAGATTTTAAAAGCCTGCTGATGGTTTACAATCTGTGATCTGTTCAGAGAATATAAATCCAGCAGAGCTCTTAGATCCAAGGACTCAGGTCAGCTGGTCCAGTCCAGAGTCCAGACTAAACATGGAGAAGCAGCATTTAGCTGTTCTGCTGCAAACAAGTGGAACAAACTGCCAGTGGAGATTAAACTTTTACCAAATGGAGACATTTTTAAATCCAGGTTAAAAACATTTCTGTTCTCATGTGTCTATGCATGAAATCTGCACGATATCTTTGAATTATCTGGACTGTTGCTTGTTTTTAAATTCATTTAAATGATTTTATTTGTTTCTCTTTATATTCTTTTATGTATTTTTAATGCTTCTTCCACTCCCTGCTGCAATGCTTTTATTTTATGTAAAGCACTTTGAACTGTTTGTACATGAAATGTGCTACAAATAAATTTGATTTGATTTGAAAACTACTCATGATCAGGGTAAATAAAATAAACTCACATTTGTCCTGAACCTATTTTTCTTTTTGTGTGTTCCTGCAGATGTTCAGCAGCTGTTTGTGATTAAAGAAGAGGTTCCCTGGAGCTCCAGTGTGGACCAGCAGGACCCAGAACCCGTCCACATAAAGGAGGAGGAGGAGGAGCTCTGGAGCCGCCGGGAGGGAGAGCAGCTTCACGGACAGGAAGAGAGTGATATCAGCAGGTTCTCAGTCACTGCTGTTACTGTGAAGAGTGAAGATGAAGAAGAACAACAACCTCAGTCCTCACAGCTTCTTCAGATTAAAACTGAAGACAACAGAGAGACAGAACCTCCAACCAGCAGCTCAGCTGAACTGATGAAGACAGAAGCTGATTGGGGAAAGGAACCATACCCAAACAGTGGTTTACTACCAGATACTGATGAACAGGAGTTCTGTGAAACTGAAGTCAGTATTGGTGATGATGATAGTGATTGGCCAGATTCTGAATCTGAAGCCAGTGATGATGACGATAAACATTGGCAGGACCCTTTGTCAGATTCTGCACCTGAATGTGAAGACGGTGATCCTGATTGGAAGAAAACCAGAACAGCTGAATGCAGAGAACATGATGATGATTTGATTTCTAACTCTGCCGAGAAGTCCTTCAGCTGCTCTGAGTGCGGGAAACAGTTTGTAGACGAGCGGTCTCTTACGTCACACATGAGAGTCCACAAGAGAGAGCGACCGTTTGCCTGCGATGTTTGTGGTAAAAGAGTTCGTGAGCGAAGAACTCTTTTAAGTCACATGAGAGTCCACACAGGAGAGAAGCCGTTTGGCTGTGATTTCTGTGCTAAAAGATTCAACCAAGTCTCAAATCTTAAGGCACACATTCGCGTGCACACTATGGAGAAGACTCATACCTGCGATGATTGTGGAAAGAAGTTCAAAACGAAGAGGCATCTTACAACACACATGAGTGTGCACACAGGAGAGAAGCCGTTTGGCTGTGATGTTTGTGGAAAGACATTCAGAATGAAGACGAATCTGAAGTCACACATGAGAGTCCACACAGGAGAGAAGCCGTTTGGCTGTGATGTTTGTGGAAAGAAGTTCAGTACGAAGACGAATCTGAATTCACACACGAGAGTCCACATGGAGAAAAACCATTTGGCGGTGATGATTGTGAAAGATTATTTAGCAAAAAACACAGATCTTAAGAAACATTTGCAACCCGAAATAAGATGAGGTTGGGGAAAATTGGAAGGTTTTGAGTTGTAGTTGTTGAGTTAAGATATTGTTTCTTCATATTAGGGCAGCATAAGTTTTCTATTTGAGTATACGGTCAATTATTCTATTGATTGGTTAATCTGAACTTTTCTATTTGCTTAATTTAAAAGCACATTTCAACCAGCAGTCCCTCTGATTTAAGTTAATTCACTCATGTGTTTTTCTGCTCTGTGGACTTTCAATTCAGGGCTGGTAATGAAAAAACAAAAATAAAAGCTTTTTTCAAACAGGCGATTATAGTCATGATTGGTGCATGAAAGATGAGCCAATATTTTTTCATTATATAGTAAAATGTTTCATTTTCAACATTCAGCATGAATGTATGTTCTATTGTAAATAAAATATTGGTTTGAGATTTGAAATTCATCCCATTCTGTTTTTATTCACATTTATACAGCGTCTCGACTTTTGTGGCATTTAGCTTCTGGCTGTTGAAGAATCTGTGTCATTGACGGAGCCTGTGTTGCACAGAGGCCCCGATTTAGAATATCCTGTTTTATAATCCACCTGAACAAAACAATATTTCTATTTACTTTGGTTAACTGGCCTGATTAAATCCATCCTAACCTGCTCAAACTGAGCACAGTATCAGTGTAGGATCACTGCTACGGCTGCAGTTTGGGTTTTTCCTTCATCTCGCAGACGCAGAAATGACAGGTATGTAATGTTTTAACTTTATCAAGGAAATCTTAAACAGGGAAAATGTTCATATCTGGCTCAGTTATTGAGGTTTTTCTGTGCCATCAGAGTTTGAATACGAATTTTAAATTTTTACAGCATCAAAATCAGACTATGAATTTGAAAAACCAACAGTATAAAAAAAAAATCAATTTCTAAAAACAAATTCAGTGTAAAAAAATTCAACTTAAAACAATTCAGTGGAAAAAGAACCAGACTTAACATCCGGGTAAACAGGGAGAAGCAATCGATCCCCGTCTCAATTCATCCAACGGCAGCCAATCAGGTTCCGCTCCATTGGACAGATCAGCCATGTCCACCAACGCGGGTGATGGTGCTTCGGTGAGTGAGTTTACTTCATTTGCCATTTGTGTTAGTAAAATTGAGTAATAGATATTATTTAATATCTATTGAGCTGATCTGTCCAATGGAGTGTAACTTGATTGGCTGCCGTTGGATTCCTCAAATATGTCTTTTTCTATGTCAGAAATGCTTTGATTTAATTCCCAAAAGTTCCTCTGGAACACATGAACCTGAGTCCACTCCACAGGTGAAGCCTGACAGCTGGGCAGCTGCTCTGATCCACAGTGAGGGAATATCCACAGGAACCACATTTACGATCGGCTACATGTTTCTGCTCAGGCTTACATTTATAAATGTTGGACACATGACGTCACGCTTTGACAAACTCAATGAAACTAGCTTCAGCAGCAGCCTCACTTTAGCCTCACAGTCTGCTTTGATAACGACTTCTTCTCAACTCTTCTACTTTCAGGAGTTTCTGCAGCATTTCCAGAACCTTGTGTCTGTCCTGGTGTTTCACTTCAGTGTCGTCTTATAATATATTGTGTAATTATGGCCACATCAGCACCAGACAAACAGGTTTACCTTTTCATTAGTGAACAGGTGCTCTGCTGACCACGTCATGTTTTCATTTGGCCATTTTCAGGAGCTATCTTAAATTCAACTTCAGGTTATTGCAAAAGGAAAAGAGGGACAGCACTCGCAGGCTTTGATTAACGTAGGAAAAACCACAAACTGCTCCAGTTTACTGTAGGATGTTCAGTATTTGTAGTGGTGCTTGTAAAATATACCAGCAGAGCAGCTCTTTTAGACATAATCTTAATTTATGGATGCTTTGTGTGAGGCAGCTTTGATTTAAGTGTCCTCATATATTCCATAGACCTGTTTGAACCTCTATAGAGACACTTTTTCCTTATTTTTTCTCAATACTGTTGTAGCTAACTTCTTTGAGACTTCATTTGTTTTCATATTTATCTGCAGGATAATGACTAATAGTCAAGCAATGAGCCATGCCAAGTAATAATGAAAAGGTTATTTTATTTTCTATATTAGCAGCATAGAGAATGTTTTTGCTTTCAGAGGCTGTTAAAAGCGAGGATTTTAAGGATCATAACTGTACATTTAAAGTTTTAACTTCTCATGTCAAACAGCTGCTGGTCAGCACTCCTGAGGAAAAATTAAATTTCAGGGATGATCAAGCCGACAATGTCTCTGATAAATTATATTTTTAGATTTAGATGTTGGTACATTATTACTCATTTTTCAATTCAGTTTGTTGATAGAAATCTTGATGGATAACGAGGTCCAATTCACAACTGAACAACCTGATTTAGTTTAGTTATATTAGCACATCACCAATATGTTGCAACAGGAGTCTTACATGGAACAATAATAGCGCTAAGAAACATAATCTATACGATTACGGCAAAAGAGTTTATAAGGACATGAAATTTTAAAAAAAATAAAGAATTTGTAGCCACCTAATTGCTCCGTGGTGTGGACACACCACATGGATGAATTATTATGCAAACAGGGTTCAATAAAACACCAGAAATTATAAGAAGGGAGGCATTTTACTTTCTTTATTTCATTTAACCCACCAATGGAAATGTAACTGGCTGTTTGGTAGCGTTAGCTAGAACATGGTTATGAGCAGAGTTACCGACAAAGGAGACCTTTTTTCTGACTGTTAGGAGGGTTTTAAGTTAATATTTCTTCTCCAAAGGTAGAATTTCTGTTTGTTTTTGGACTAAAAACACCAGCGTTAGAGATCTATTGGTCAGATTCGGCAGCTCCCATCGCCTGGCCTCATCAGCCCAGCTGCACCTCCACCTCTGCGGCAGCTTCCACTGCCAGGCATCCTGAGCACAGTTGCATCTCCACATATGTGGCTGCTCCCACCGCTTGCCCTCCTCTGTCCAGCTGCACCCCCACCCCCATCTCTATGGTTGATAGCAACATCACTCCTGTCGCCATTCCTCCGCTACAACCTCTGTGTCTAACTATAGAGGAGGTTGCAGCTGAGCTCAGGAGACTTAAGTCAGGGAGGGCTTCAGGCCCAAATGGAGTCTGTCCAAGGCTTCTGAGGGACTGTGCTGGTCAACTAGCAGTCCCTCTTCAGAGGCTCTTTAATATGAGCATTCAGATGGAAAAAGTCCCGGTGCTGTGGAAAACTTCTGGTCTCATACCGGTGCCCAAATTAGGGCAACCGGTGGAGCTGAATGACTACAGACCGGTGGCTCTGACATCTCATATCATGAAGACCTTGGAGAGACTCCTTGTTCGTCACATGAGATTGCAGGTTGCTGAGGATCTTGACCCCCTCCAGTTTGCCTACCAGAAACACATAGGAGTGGAAGACACGATTCTGTACATGTTGCATCGGGCATATGCTTATCTGGATGTGCCTGGTTCATATGTGAGTCATATTCTTTGACTTCTCCAGTGCCTCAAACACCATACGGCCTCCCATACTGAGAGACAAGCTGCTAGTTATGTGTGTGGCCCCCTCCCTGACATCATGGATTATAGACTATTTGTCTGCCAGACCACAGTATGTCAGGATGTGGAAATGTGTTTCTGGAACACTGGAATGCAGTAATGGGGCTCCGCAGGGTACTGTTTTGGCTCCTTTTCTTTTCACCCTGTACACATCAGACTTCAGGTACAACTCAGAGTCCTGCCACATACAGAAGTATTCTGATGATACAGCTGTTGTGGCATGTGTGCAAGGAGTACAGGGACATTGTGAAGGCCTTTACTGACTGGACCAAAAAGAACTGTTTGCTCCTGAACACCACCAAAACCAAAGAGCTGGCGGTGGACTTCAGGAGATCTAAAACCCCATACCAGTCAGTCTGCATTGATGGAGGGGAGATAGAGACTGTTCAGACCTGCAAATACCTGGGGGTGGTGCGATAATAAACTGGAGTGGTCTGCCAACATAGAAGCCGTGTACAGGAGGGGCCAGAGCCGTCTCTTCTTCCTGAGACGGCTCAGTCACTCATATCACTACAATGTCTGCAGTGATATGATGTGCATGTTTTATCACACTATCATTGAGAGTGCACTGTTCTATGCTGTTGTTTATTGGGGGAGTTGCACTACAGACAGAAACTGTAGGCGCCTGGACAAACTTGTGAAAAAGGCTGGTTCTGTTGTAGGCAGAAGGCTGGACCCTCTCGGTGCTGTGGTGGAGAAACGGATGAGGAGGAAGTTAGATTCTGTGATGGAGAATAATAAACCTCCTCTCCACAGCATCCTGACAGGACAGAGGAGCAGCTGCAGTGAGAGACTGCAGGACTGAGAGGTTCAGAAGGTCCTTTGTTCCCACAGCCATAAGGCTTTATAACAGTGACTTTTCAAACAGTGAGTTATAACAGTGAGTTCTTCTCAAATTGATTTATTTATTTTTATTTGTTTATTTTGCCATTTAGTCATTTATTATTATTTAGTTAGTAGTAGTAGTATTATTGTTGTTTTATTGTTGTTAATTCAATCATTTTAAATATTTAAAAAAATGTTGAGCTACTTGATGAATTTGAATTTCCCCCATTGGGGGATAAATAAAGTATTTTTCTATTATATTCTATTCTTATGTATGAGACTGCTGAGGGTAGGTGGCCGCATAGATGCCTGATCAGAACATCGCGAAAGTGAATAAACCTTCCGAAAACTGTTCCACCTAATTGCTCCGTGGTGTGGGTACAGCACAGGGATGAATTATTATACAAACAGGGTTCAATATAACACCAGAAATTAAAGAAAGGGAGGCATTTTACTTTATTTAATTTAACCCACCAATGGAAATGTAACTAGCTGTTTGGTGGCGTTAGCACAGCCCTTTTACAGACTCTCTGGCGTTAGTTAGAACATGGTTATGAGCAGAGTTACCGAAACAGGAAACCTTTTTTCTGACTGTTAGCAGGGTTTTAAGTTGATATTACTGCTCCAAAGGTAGAATTTCTGTTTGTTTTTGGACTAAAAACACCGACGTTAGAGATCTATTGGTGAGATTCTTATGTGTGAGACTGCTGAGGGTAGGTGGCCGCATAGATGCCTGATCAGAACATCGCGAAAGTGAATAAACTTTTTGAAAACTGTTCCTGTGATAGCTATAATTATTTGTCACATACTTAGTCGTTAATCTAATGTGAGATTGGTTACAAAATGGTTCGGTTTAAGCCTTATTTTACAGTCGTCTGGGAAAGGCCACGCCAAGCTTCGTGCTACCTGGAACAGTCATAAGGCGGGGCTCCCAGCATACTCGTACCTGTTGTGGCATGCTGGGTAATGGAGTTGTTATACTCATTCCGCGCTACTTCCTAAACTCCTCCCGTCGATGCTTTCCCCTTCCGTTCTGGCGGGCTCCGGTTTGTTTTGCTAGCTAGCTCCGATATCGACGCAGTGAGGAAAAACGATGGAAAACCTTAAGAGGAAAAATGGTTCGGGAACGACATGTGCAGTAGTTGGCTGTACAAACTCAAGAAAGCACTTGAACGAGTGGTTAGATAGAGAGTGCTTTGACCACAAACCAGCCACGAAGAGGCAATGTCCATGCCCTCCGTTGTTTACATTTTTTCGCAAGCCCGATACCGACTCGGAATCACGGGCCTGGCTGAAGGCATTGGATTTAAAGAAGCCACCCCGCAACGTTTTTGTTTGTTCCCATCACTTTGCGGACAAAAGACCAACCGAGGATAATCCTTTCCCAGAGTTGTGGTTGGGATGCAATCGCTTTACCCGGCCAAAGAGGCGTCAACTCACCGAGCGGACCGCTGCTTCCCCCCAGATAAAGAAACGTAGACTTCAATCTGAGGGTAAGTTCAGCAACTTAAGCAATGCAACTGGCAATACTGTTAATTATGAAGGAATTGTGGTACACTAACATTGCTACCGGTGTTTTGCTAGAACAGTTGATTGTTTTGGAGATGGGGAAAAACAATGTTCACCATAGCTAGGCAAATGTTCATAGACAGTAGAGCTAACGTTACATCATTGCTGCAGGAGGCTAAAGGCTGATTCATACTCGGCGCAAACGCGCAACTGTTCTGGCTCGAGAACCATTAATGACGTCATCGAAAGCACCAGCCCCTTCACAGTTCCTTCAGCTCATAAGCGCAGTTTGCGCCGAGAATGCGTCACATTTGCAGTTCTCTCCAGACCAGCGAGCGTCACTGTTGAGGAAACAAGCTGAAAAGCATACGAAGAAAGCATACACAATGCCACCTGTGGTGTCACGTCAGCAGAGGCTGGCACATCTGATGCGGAATGAATTTACTCTGGGTGTAGAACCGAATATGTATCTCAGAGCTAAGCGGCTGCGGCAAAAACAGAAGAGAAGGTGGAATGTTCGTCCTTTGCAACAAGACGAACTTTGTCAAACGTTGTCCCAGTGTAACTTCATAGACGTGTCGTACAGATGTTTATAGAGGCGCACCCTCTCGGTCACCACGGTCTCTGTAGTGTTCATTTTTTCTTTTTCTTGGTCAGCTGTTTCCGGTTAAGCGTGCGCGAAGTCAGAAAAAAAGTTGTGTGCGCGCCCTTGCGCCGCGCGAGGATTTTCTAGCTTGCGACGGGGGGCGTGGCGGAATTTTGGGACACGTGACCGTTTGCGCCATTTGCGACCAGCTAGTATGAGCGAGGTTGCGCCGAGTATGAATCAGCCTTTAAAGGCGCTAGCCTAGCATGGTTGCCGCGTCTGCCACCGTCAGCGGTGTTGATGACGTCACGATTTTGTGCCCGCAATCAGGGTGCTTGCGCAAGTCTTGAAAGTCTTAATAAGTATGGAATTTTGAAGCACTTAAAGGCGCTAGCATGGTTTCCGCGTCTGCTAGCACGAGCAGTGTTGATGACGTCACGATTTCGTGCCCGCAATATATAGTGGCGCAAGTTGAGGCGCCAGTGGCTCTGCTCTTTCACACGTAAGTTCTGGTCAGAGTTTAGCAGGTTTATTAATGACCATATTTTAAAAAAAAGTTTCCTTATGCTGGGAAAATGTTTTATTTTGTTTCTATAGATTTCATAAAAAGGATGCTAAATGTTTCTTTATAATAAACCTGCTAATCCTCTTTGCTAAATTTTATATTCATAAATGTAAATTTGCTAATAAAACACCATGTTTTTCTATTTTCATTAAAGATATGGAAATATATATCAAATCAATAACAGACTCTACAAATGAAAAGGACTATTTCAATATGTATGTCTTTGCATGTTCTTATTTAATTATCACCCCTGGTTGTTTGTTTGCATGGTTGTTGTATTGTGTACTTCAATCTGTTGGTTTGTTGTATATTAATATTGTTTAAATAAAATTCTTTCACAAAAAAAAGTCGAGGCGCCAGTAGAAAAATGTCTGAAACATATATAATCCCCATGCAAATAAATTATACACACTCATAGAAAATCTTAACCTGTCCTAACCTCTTGTAACTGTTTAGAAGTTTTCTTTCTTTATTTTTTATTATTGTTATTATTTATTATCCCCCTTTTTTTATCTTGGGCATTTAAGATCCCTCAATTTTTTTCTATATGTGGAGGTGTGAATATGTAAAGTTAAAACAAAATGTTTACTTTGGAGTATGTCATTGTTTTGTCTATGTGACATATTTGAATAAAATTTGTTTTAAAAAGTCGAGGCGCCAGTAGTTGCAATTTTCTCCGCCACAGAGGTGGCGCTGCTACGTTAGGGTAACCGCTACTCAACAACCACAGAAGTGGAGAAGAAAACAATGAAGAGCAGGAACACTTTCATCAATGATGCTGCTGCATTATTCGGATAATTAATTTTTTTTAATCCAGTTAAGAGGTGACGGTCTGAAGGCCCTTGCATGTGTGTGATGTGCAGAACATGCTGTGGTTATTCTGTACGGAGATGAACACCTGAATGTCTCTGCAGAAGACAGAAATTCAGAGGCTTGAACAAAAGTAACATTTCAGCTGTCAGAACTCCACTGCTCCTCATTTCCTCTGGTTCTCAGTTGTTTTCATGAATAACTGACGTAATGGTTGACATTTGTGTGCTTAACAGTTTCAGACAGCAGATACATCAGAGAGTTACAAATAAGGATTTTGAAGAGGAGAATCGCATGTGGAGCAGGGATGCCTCAAAGGTGGAGCCTCCAACCAGATGACCCCAGAGGACCCAGTTTGGTGCCCCCCGTACCTGCAGCATCCACATCAGAACTGGAGCAGACACAAGACAGCAAAGATCTCAGTAAGTGACTCACATCTGTTTGTCTGTTTTATTTCAGCCATTTGGACCCGTTTATAATGTTTTGACGAACATTAAAACATTGGTACATATCTTGAGACTCGGGCCCTTACAATCACTGACCAAGTTGGTTTTGAAATTAATTTAAATGATTTTATTTGTTTCTCTTTATATTCTTTTATGTATTTTTAATGCTTCTTCCTGAATTGTTTGTACATGAAATGTGCTACAAATAAATTTGATTTGATTTGAAAACTACTTATGATCAGGGTAAATAAAATAAACTCACATTTGTCCTTAATGTATATTTCTGTTTGTGTGTTCCTGCAGATGTTCAGCAGCTGTTTGTGATTAAAGAAGAGGTTCCCTGGAGCTCCAGTGTGGACCAGCAGGACCCAGAACCCGTCCACATAAAGGAGGAGGAGGAGGAGCTCTGGAGCCGCCGGGAGGGAGAGCAGCTTCACGGACAGGAAGAGAGTGATATCAGCAGGTTCTCAGTCACTGCTGTTACTGTGAAGAGTGAAGAAGAAGATGAAGAGAAACCTCAGTTCTCACAGCTTCTTCAGATTAAAAGTGAAGACAACAGAGAGACAGAACCTCCAACCAGCAGCTCAGCTGAACTGATGAAGACAGAAGCTGATAGGGGAAAGGAACCATACCCAAACAGTGGTTTACTACCAGATACTGATGAACAGGAGTTCTGTGAAACTGAAGCCAGTGACACAGAACGGAAACAGACAATGGTACCTGAGTCAGGTCGAAATCATGATGGAGGCTGTAACACTGCCAGAAAGTCCTTCAGCTGCTCTGAGTGTAGTAAACAGTTTCTCTTCAAAAAGTCTCTGAAGACACACATGAGAGTCCACACAGGAGAGAAGCCGTTTGGCTGTGATGTTTGTGGAAAAAGATTCAACCAAAACGCTATTCTTAAGACGCACATGAGAGTCCACACAGGAGAGAAACCATTCAGCTGTGATTTCTGTGCTAAAAGATTCAACCAAGTCTCAAATCTTAAGGTACACATTCGCGTGCACACGATGGAGAAGCCTTATACCTGCGATGATTGTGGAAAGAAGTTCAAAACAAAGACGCATCTGAAGTCACACATGGGTCTGCACACAGGAGAGAAGCCGTTTGGCTGTGATGCTTGTGGAAAGCAGTTCAAAACGAAGACGGATCTGAAGTCACACATGAGAGTCCACACGGGTGAGAAGCCGTTTGGCTGTGATGTTTGCGGTAAAAGATTCAGCTATAACACTTCTCTTAAGACGCACATGAGAATCCACACGGGAGAGAAACCATTCAGCTGTGATTTCTGTGCTAAAAGATTCAACCAAATCTCAAATCTTAAGGTACACCTTCGCGTGCACACGATGGAGAAGCCTCATACCTGCGATGATTGTGGAAAGCAGTTCAAAACGAAGACGGATCTGAAGTCACACATGAGAGTCCAAACGGGTGAGAAATCATTCAGCTGTGATTTCTGTGCTAAAAGATTCAACCAAGTCTCAAATCTTAAGGTACACCTTCGCGTGCACACGATGGAGAAGCCTCATACCTGCAATGATTGTGGAAAGAAGTTCAAAACGAAGAAGCATCTTACATCACACATTAGAGTCCACTCAGGAAAGCAACCATTTGGCTGTGATGTTTGTGGTAAAAGATTTAGTCGAAATGAACATCTTAAGATACACATGAGAGTCCACACAGGAGAGAAGCCGTTTGGCTGTGATGTTTGTGGTAAAAGATTTAGTCGAAATGAACATCTTAAGATACACATGAGAGTCCACACAGGAGAGAAGCCGTTTGGCTGCGATGTTTGTGGAAAGAAGTTCAGTATGAAGACGCATCTGAAGTCACACATGAGATTCCACGAGGAGAAAAACCATTTGGCGGTGATGATTGTGAAAGATTATTTAGCAAAAAACACAGATCTTAAGAAACATTTGCAACCCGAAATAAGATGAGGTTGGGGAAAATTGGAAGGTTTTGAGTTGTAGTTGTTGAGTTAAGATACTGTTTCTTCATATTAGGGCAGCATAAGTTTTCTATCGGAGTATACGGTCAATTATTCGATTGATTGGTTAATCTGAACTTTTCTTTTTGCTTAATTTAAAAGCACATTTCAACCAGCAGTCCCTCTGATTTAAGTTAATTCACTCATGTGTTTTTCTGCTCTGTGGACTTTCAAGTCAGGGCTGGTAATGAAGTAATAAAAATAAAAAGTTATTTCAAACAGGCGATTATAGTCATGATTGGTGCATGAAAGATGAGCTAGTATTTTTTTCATTATATAGTGAAATGTTTCACTTTCAACGTTCAACATGAATGTATGTTCTATTGTAAATAAAATCTTGGTTTGAGATTTGAAATTCATCCCATTCTGTTTTTATTCACATTTTACACAGCGTCTCGACTTTTGTGGCATTGAGCTTCTGGCTGTTGAAGAATCTGTGTCATTGACGGAGCTTGTGCTGCACAGAGGCCCCAATTTAGAATATCCTGTTTTATAATCCATCTGAACAAAGCAATATATCTATTTACTTTGGTTAACTGGCCTGATTAAATCCATCCTAACCTGCTCAAACTGCACAGTATCAGTGTAGGATCACTGCTACGGCTGCAGTTTTGGGTTTTTCCTTCATCTCGCAGACGCAGAAATGACAGGTATGTAATGTTTTAACTTTATCAAGGAAACCTTAAACAAGGAAAATGTTCATATCTGGCTCAGTTTACAGCTCCAGATGATGTGTGTCCAGGTCCCAGCACAATGCTGCACAAAAAGAGGAAGAAAATCTGTGTGTTTCTCATGTATTTCTTAAATAAGTCTTACAGAAATATTAACTTTTACAAGACATGGAGAATATAAAGAAAAAAACAACTGTCTTAATGACAGAATTTAATAAAAATCTATCAAACTTGCAGTAAAAGACACGTCAGTAGCATTTTTTTTATGTCTTTCTTTTGATTGGGAGTTTTCTCTAAATCATTTCTAATAAAAACATTTTATTACAGGCATCAAAACAGCCAAAAGATTTCCTCAATGCAAACCCAACCATAACTTCTAACATCCTACCTTGCAATTAAAAGGGAAAAACACACAATATAGACGACTCCTGTGTGATGTTTTGTTCTTCTTCTTCTCAGAGAAATGTGAATCACACTGGTACAAACTGCCAACACAGAGAGCATCTGAGCAGCTATCGTCAGTGATAAAATGTAGAAGCTGCATCACCCATTCAGTGATGCTTCATCCTCTGTGTGTCACTACTTTGGAGTTCAGTCATCTCTGTTTAAGCCTTCATGGGTGCTCTTTCGTGTCAACTTAAAGTGATGGTTCGGAGTAGATTCACCCTAGGGTCATTTCCGTGACATCCAGCCAAGTAGCCCACCCGAAGTTTTTCTGATCTTGGCTGAACATCAGCTGAGATACTGAGTTATCCCGAATAGCTTAGTACAAGCGCTAACGGACCCTGGCAGTATCTCCAAAATTACCACACTAAAATCACATCCCATGACACCAAACTTCTACAGTCGTACAAATATGGTCTGTACTCACAAAACCATGCATTTGGAAGTTTGTACATAGTCCAGGAGTTTATTATTATCAACACAACCCAAATAGAAACACACTTTAAAATTTTAAATGCAATTTATCCCTCAAAAGAACTACTAAGAAATCGCTTTAATATTGATGACAATAAATGCTCATTCTGTGAGAGTGATGTAGAAACGATAGACCATATCTTTTATGAATGCAGCCAAACCAAAACATTTTGGAACTGCTTAGAAAAATGGATCAAATCAAAAATTACCCTTACTGAATCTATTTCTGGAGATATGGTAACTTTTGGAGTGTTATTGTAAAACAAAGCTATAGAACTCTGTTGTTACCTAATTTTTTGTTTGGCAAAATTTTTTATTCATAAACAAAGAGTGCTAAGATCATCCCCAGTCTTTAACATCTTTTTATCTGAATTTCAATTCTATTTAAAATCCCTGAAATGTACTGAATCATACGAAGTCCTGACGGAATTTTTGATTAAATTGCCCACCAATGTATGTCAATCCTAATATACGAATCCCCTTGCTGTAAATTTTATTTATTTATTTATTTATTTTTCTTATCAACAATATCTTAATCCCTCTTCGAAATACTATGCCTCTACTATGTTATCTACAAGTTATATTGTTGTAATTGCCTTACTTGTTTGTGTTTACCTTGTTTAAATAAAGTTTAAAATAAAAACACAAGTGTTGACGTCACTTCCTTGATCTGGGACGAGCCCGTAAAAGTCCTCATCGAAACTCATAAAATGCACAAGGAAAAATGAATTCAGCGTCAGTATTGAGAATTAATATCCTTGTCTAATTGATAGTAGGTAACATTTGAAATATGTTTTAAGTGTTACCTTGAAATAATAAGCCTTTATCACAATTAAGTGATTTTTTTTTTTTTTTCTGCTACAGCGCGAGGTGAAAAGACAGGACAAGATGCCATGCTCTTGTATGTATCCCGGCTGCGGACTAAAACCCAAACGATTCCATCAAGAGAGCTTCCATGAGCTGCCGTACAGACATAATGACCAGGAACTTCTGCAGCAGTGGATGGTTGTTCTGAATATGGACATCACGACGCCGGTCGAGACGCTGAAGAAAAAGCGCTATCGTGTATGTAGTCGACATTTCGATAAGGACGATTTCATTCATCCTACGACTGTCAAGGAGTCTAAACGGGTGCACCGAGTAAGAGTACAGCTAAGAAGAAATGCCATTCCACGAGTGGGGCCACCGGCAACAGACACAGTGGAGGTAAGTTTACTAGTAACTTTTTTTTTTAATGATAACGTGTCGGGGGAGGGGGCATCATGAAACATGTTTGAATCCAGTCAAAAGTAACATTATGTAAGAGGTCTAAAGTTTTTACGTTGCTATATTCTACATGAATTTTTATGTTGTAGAGTTGTGAATTTATTTTATCAATGGAGAAATTGAGCAGCCTTGCCTTGTTGTCTACAGTAGTAGATCAACCCTCATCTTACATTGAAGCTCGGATGGTTGGAGGATGGATTGGGAATGGATGAGCGCGTTGAACATCAAGATCTATTATGTTGTTTTAGCAACTAATATTGTCTTATATTCTCCTTTTTGAAATGTCCCTCACATGATAGGCTGGTGATCAGCAGCCTGCACAGGCCATTATTGATGATGAATTCGATATGATTCAGCGCCCTCAGTCAACGCCCGTAAAGAGCCAGGACACGACATCCAAGAGTCGGGTTGCGTGTCTAACACTCTCCCTGAGGAGTCCAGAGTCATCTGATGTTAGACCACGTACTCGGCGTTCCTTGTCAGGCATGTACATGGCCCGCACTCCAACATGGAAACTTTCTGAGGTAATTATAGCTACATAGTTGATATACTGCTCAAAGTTTTCACTGTGTAAGATCTAGTGATGCTCCGATCAGCATTTTTTTGGGCCGATCACCAAAATCATGATCTGCCCGATTGCCGATCACGGAAAGAATCGGACATTTCCATGCCTTTCATCTAGCAGAGAGTGCACCATTTATAGAATTTAAACCACCAGAGGTAGCTGGGGACATGTAGAACAAGAATCTGGTGGAGTCGGCAGAGAACATTTTGATTTGGTTCTAAATTAAGTTTTCAAATCTGACTATGCAGAAATGAGTTTGATTCTGAATATGCTTCAATAATTTTGTTCTATCATTTCGTTTTAATCATTAAAAAGAATGTAGTAAAAAAACAACCAAGTAATGACAGGTGTATGTATTCCAACAAATGAAAAATATAACTTCAATATAGATTTCTGAGTTTACGGGGTGCACTTGAATGCACCATAAATTGCTCACACGCTTTACCATACGACGCGATGTAAACGGGCACTCGATTTTTAAGTGTAGCTAGCGTGACCACAGTAAGTTTCACATCTTTCTGACACACTTTGAAGAAATTCCAGACAGGAGAGGTCATGTTGTCGAGATGCACTGTAGAGGTTTTGCCTGTTCGGTTCTGTACACACGTCACGTAACACATTAGAAAGTGGTCGCTAGTAATTTACGTCAAAAAAAAAAAAAGCTAGTAATTTACGTCACGTGATCGGTTTTTTGATCGGCATATTTTTCCGATCGCCGATCAGGCTATTTTGGGCATTATCGGCCGATCATGATCGGCAGCCGATCATGATCGGCAGCCGATCGATCGGAGCATCACTAATAAGATCACATAATTTATGCTGATTCGATGTGGCCTTTTACGGGCTCGTCCCAGATCAAGAAGTGACGTTGACGCAGCTTTAGCAGCAGAGAAGCTATCAGGCTTGTGTTGATAATAATTAACTCCTGGACTATGTACAAACTTCCAAATCCATGGTTTTGTGAGTACAGACAATATTTGTACGACTGTAGAGGTTTGGTGTCATGACATGTGATTTTAGTGTGGTAATTTTGGAGATACTGCCAGGGTCCGTTAGCGCTTGTACTAAGCTATTCGGGATAACTCAGTAACTCGGCTGATGTTCGGCCAAAATCAGAAAAACTTCGGGTGGGCTACTTGGCTGGATGTCACGGTTCAAATGACCCTAGGGTGAATCTACTCCGAACCATCCCTTTAAACTGTATGCATGTATATACACACATATCCAACAGAACAATTTTTACAAGTTTTATGTACATTTATGTACAGAAGTCCACACGCATATAGTCAAAGAGGTTATTGCTGCTCGGCACACAAACAATACACAAAACTGAAAATGAAGCTTCTCTTCAGAGTTAACCAAGGCCAAAATGATGAAACAAAACAAACTAGATTTTAAAGGTTTGGGGCTGGTGGTGGTCAAGGTATGGTACACACTATTTTGTAGGAAATATTTAATTTCTTCATAAAAGCTCTCCATAGCTGCTGCCGAGTCTCCGTCTCTTCGACGGATAGTAAGATGTCACTGAATGTATAACAGAGGTATGTGACTGTGTCATGTTGCCCCAGCAGAGTCTGCATCGATGCTTCCAGTGGAACAGACAGGTGAGGCATCACAGGGAAATAACTGCTGTGGTGTTTTTCTTTCTGAACTCATGCTCACTGTTGTGTCTCCATGTGTGTGATGTGCAGAACATGCTGTGGTTATTCTGTACGGAGATGAACACCTGAATGTCTCTGCAGAAGACAGAAATTCAGAGTCTTGAACAAAAGTAACATTTCAGCTGTCAGAACTCCACTGCTCCTCATTTCCTCTGGTTCTCAGTTGTTTTCATGAATAACTGACGTAATGGTTGACATTTGTGTGCTTAACAGTTTCAGACAGCAGATGCATCAGAGTTACAAACAAGGATTGTGAAGAGGAGAATCACAGGTGGAGCAGGGATGCCTCAAAGGAGGAGCCTCCAACCAGATGAATCCAGAGGACCCAGCTTGGTGCCCCCCATACCTGCAGCATCCACATCAGAACTGGAGCAGACACAAGACAGCAAAGATCTCAGTAAGTGACTCACATCTGTTTGTCTGTTTTATTTCAGCCATTTGGACCCGTTTATAATGTTTTGACGAACATTAAAACATTGGTACATATCTTGAGACTCGGGCCCTTACAATCACTGACCGAGTTGGTAACCTCGGAGTGTTGATAGACTCAGATCTAACTTTCAGCAGCCACATCAAAGCTGTCACCAAGGCAGCTTTTTACCATCTCAGAAACATCAACAGAATTAAAGGTTTCCTCTCCCAAAAAGACCAGGAGAAACTCATCCATGCATTCATCTCCAGTAGACTCCATCACTGTAACGCTCTTTTAACTGGACTTCCCAAAAAGAGCATTAAACATCTGCAGCTCATCCAGAACGCTGCTGCTGGAGTTTTAACCCGGACTAAGAGATCTGAACACACCACAGCAGCTTTAAAATCTTTACTCTGGCTTCCAGTCAGTCACAGAATAGATTTTAAAAGCCTGCTGATGGTTTACATCTGCGATCTGTTCAGAGAATATAAAGCCAGCAGAGCTCTTAGATCCAAGGACTCAGGTCAGCTGGTCCAGTCCAAAGTCCAGACTAAACATGGAGAAGCAGCATTTAGCTGTTATGCTGCAAACAAGTGGAACAAACTGCCAGTGGAGATTAAACTTTCACCAAATGGAGACATTTTTAAATCCAGGTTAAAAACATTTCTGTTCTCATGTGTCTATGCATGAAATCTGCACGATATCTTTGAATTTATCTGGACTGTTGCTTGTTTTTAAATTCATTTAAATGCTTTTATTTGTTTCTCTTTATATTCTTTTATGTATTTTTAATGCTTCTTCCACTCCCTGCTGCAATGCTTTTATTTTATGTAAAGCACTTTGAACTGTTTGTACATGAAATGTGCTACAAATAAATTTGATTTGATTTGAAAACTACTCATGATCAGGGTAAATAAAATAAACTCACATTTGTCCTTAATGTATATTTCTGTTTGTGTGTTCCTGCAGATGTTCAGCAGCTGTTTGTGATTAAAGAAGAGGTTCCCTGGAGCTCCAGTGTGGACCAGCAGGACCCAGAACCCGTCCATATAAAGAAGGAGGAGGAGGAGGAGGAGCTCTGGAGCCGCCGGGAGGGAGAGCAGCTTCACGGACAGGAAGAGACTGATATCAGCAGGTTCTCAGTCACTGCTGTTACTGTGAAGAGTGAAGAAGATGAAGAACAACCTCAGTCCTCACAGCTTCTTCAGATTAAAACTGAAGACAGCAGAGAGACAGAACCTGAGACTGGACTAAATCATGATGGAGGCTGTAACACTGCCAGAAAGTCCTTCAGCTGCTCTGACTGTAGTAAACAGTTTGTACACGAGCGGTCTCTGAAGATACACATGAGAGTCCACACGGGAGATCCACCGTTTGGCTGCGATGTTTGTGGTAAAAGATTTAGTCAAAATGGTCTTAAGATACACATGAGATTCCACACGAGACCGAAGCCGTTTGTCTGCGATGTTTGTGGAAAGACGTTCAGAAGGGAAACGCATCTTGAGTCACACATGAGATTCCACGAGGAGAACCACCATTTGGCGGTGATGATTGTGAAAGATTATTTTGCAAAAAACACAGATCTTAAGAAACATTTGCAACCCCAAATAAGATGAGGTTGGGGAAAATTGGAAGGTTTTGAGTTGTAGTTGTTGAGTTAAGATATTGTTTCTTCATATTAGGGCAGCATAAGTTTTCTATCGGAGTATACGGTCAATTATTCTATTGATTGGTTAATCTGAACTTTTCTTTTTGATTCATTTAAAAGCACATTTCAACCAGCAGTCCTTCAGATTTAAGTTAATTCACTCATGTTACCTTGTGTTTTTACCTTATGTTAGAATATCCTGTTTTATAATCCACCTGAACAAAGCAATATTTCTATTTACTTTGGTTAACTGGCCTGATTAAATCCATCCTAACCTGCTCAAACTGAGCACAGTATCAGTGTAGGATCACTGCTACGGCTGCAGTTTGGGTTTTTCCTTCATCTCGCAGACTTAGAAATGACAGGTATGTAATGTTTTAACTTTATCAAGGAAACCTTAAACAAGGAAAATGTTCATATCTGGCTCAGTTTACAGCTCCAGATGATGTGTGTCCAGGTCCCAGCACAATGCTGCACAAAAAGAGGAAGAAAATCTGTGTGTTTCTCATGTATTTCTTAAATAAGTCTCACAGAAATATTAACTTTTACAAGACATGGAGAATATAAAGAAAAAAAACAACTGTCTTAATGACAGTATTTAATAAAAATCTATCAAACTTGCAGTAAAAGACACGTCAGTAGCATTTTTTTATGTTTTTCTTTTGATTGGCAGTTTTCTCTAAATCATTTCTAATAAAACATTTTATAACAGGCATCAAAACAGCCAAAAGATTTCCTCAATGCAAACCCAACCATAACTTCTAACATCCTACCTTGCAATTAAAAGGGAAAAACACAATATAGACGACTCCTGTGTGATGTTTTGTTCTTCTTCGTCTCAGAGAAATGTGAATCAAACTGGTACAAACTGCCAACACAGAGAGCATCTGAGCAGCTATCGTCAGTGATAAAATGTAGAAGCTGCATCACCCATTCAGTGATGCTTCATCTTCTGTGTGTCAATACTGTGGAGTTCAGTCATCTCTGTTTAAGCGTTCATGGGTGCTCTTTCGGGTCGACTTAAAAGGGATTACTGGGCAGCTCAAACTTAATTTTCTAGGCTCCGAGCTTAGCAAATAATATAGAAAAATCCATCCATCCATCCATCATCTTCCGCTGGTCCGGGGATCGGATCGCGGGGGCAGCAGCTTGAGCAAAGTGACCCAGACGTCCCTGTCCCCGGCCACTTCCTCCAGCTCTTCTGGGGGGACCCCGAGGCGTTCCCAGGCCAGCCGAGAGACATAGTCTCTCCAACGTGTCCTGGGTCTTCCCCGGGGCCTCCTCCCAGTGGGACGGGCCCGGAACACCTCACCGGGGAGGCGTCCAGGAGGCATTCTCACCAGATGCCCGAGCCACCTCATCTGACTCCTCTCGATGCGGAGGAGCAGCGGTTCTACTCCGAGCCCCTCCCGGATGACCGAGCTTCTCACCCTATCTCTAAGGGAGAGCCCAGACACTCTGCGGAGGAAACTCATTTCGGCCGCTTGTATTCGCGATCTCGTTCTTTCGGTCACTACCCACAGCTCGTGACCATAGGTGAGGGTAGGAACATAGATTGACCGGTAAATCGAGAGCTTCGCCTTCTGGCTCAGCTCCTTCTTCACCACGACGGGCCGGTGCAGAGCCCGCCTCACTGCAGACGCCGCACCGATCCGTCTATCAATCTCCTGCTCCATTCGACCCTCACTCGTGAACAAGACCCCGAGATACTTGAACTCCTCCACTTGGGGAAGGATCTCACAAAACCCCTATGATGAATGATGTTTTTGGACACCGTGTTCCTTTGCCCGGGCGTGGGTTACCGGGGCCCCCCCCTGGAGCCAGGCCCAGGGGTGGGGCACGCTGGCGAGCGCCTGGTGGCTGGGTCTGTGCCCGTGGGGATCCTCGGCTACTGAAGCTGGCTCTTGGGACGTGGAATATAGAAAAAAATAAAGCAAAAATAAAGAATTCATAGCCACCTAATTGCTCCGTGGTGTGGGCACGGCACAGGGATGAATTATTATGCAAACAGGGTTCAATACAACACCAGAAATTATAAGAAGGGAGGCATTTTACTTTCTTTATTTCCAAACTGCTCCTGTTCTTTATTCATGTGTCTCGAGAGAAGTCTTTTACTCAAATAATTGCGTGGTTTAAGTTGAAAAACGGAGGTGGGAACACTTTATCTGCTGACCGCGTTCCAGGGGGGAACGAAAAAAATGTAGGACTGATTAGCAATAAGCTAACTGTTGTGGTCTTGTTCCGAACCTCCAGCAGAATTTTCGCCGTCTCTACAGAACAGTTTCTGCTTCTGGTTAAACAATTAGTGTTGTGAGAAGTTTTAGTCTTTCCAAGCTGGAAATCACTGATGAGGGACAGATGTTTTCAGAGAGACACCGAAGTTGTCATTTTTCTGCTGGACAGGTAATTTAACCCACCAAAGGAAATGTAACTAGCTGTTTGGTAGCGTTCGGTAGAACATGAAACTTATGAACATAAAAACTGTTTCTGACTTATGAGGGTTTTAAGTTAATATTTCTGTTCCAAAGGTAGAATTTCTGTTTGTTTTTGGACAAAAAACACGTCACGTTAGAATTTTTTTTTTATTTTTATTATTTTTTTTTTATATAAAGTTTATTGAAAAATTGGTCATTACAAATTCAAAAAACAATAAGGTATTCATAGTATTACATTCATATATTGTTAAATTCAAAGAACATTACAATGCCAGGGGTCACAGCGTTCAAAATAATATATAAGCTTTGTTAAGTTAGTCCAGTAAAATATTATATAAAATGCATAGCTCAGTGGTCTTGATGGCTTTTTTGTTTGAAGAATATTGGATTGTTGTAAAGTATTGCTTGAGTTCCTTCTCAAAAATTAAAAATGATGGATTGTGATTAGAGAATTTGGATTTGTGTATGTGGTATTTTGCAAGTAGAGTAAGCAAGTTGATGAGGTAATAATGATCTTTGTTAAATGCAGGATAGGAGTGGAACCCAAACAGCACATTCACATATGAAAGAGACACATCAGACAAGACATTCAGGGAAATAAATGTACAAACATCTTGCCAGAAAGCACATGAAACAGGGCAGGACCAGAACAGATGATAAAGATCTTCCTCACATTGGTTGCAGAATGAACAGTCCACAGCAATGTCTTTTTTGTATCTACATAAAAGTAATTTACAGGGATAAAATCTATGAATCATTTTAAAAGAAACTTCTTTAATCTTGTTTGTAATCAGAAATTTAAAAGGAAGGCACCAGATTCTTTTCCAGTTCAAGTCTGAAGTAAGGCTATTCCAGTGAGAAACTACATTTGGAACAGAGATTAAGTCTTTTTGAAATAAAGCACGTATATTACAGTTGTTATTACTCTTCTTCGTAGAAAAGCAAATCTGACCAACAGTAGTGACAGCAGGGTCTAATTCCAAAAAAGACAATTCAGATGTAATGGAGCTTTTAAGTAGCATAATCACACCAGACGGAACAGCGTCAAAAACAATAGCATATTCCTTTGGCGAAATGGGGATACTGTATTTGTTGAGAAATTCAGAGTAAGACATTAAAAAGCCATTAGAGTTGAGAAGCTGCTTGACTAAATAAATACCATGGTCAAACCAGTTTTCCAAAAATAAAGATTTTCTTTTGTATAATATATCTCCATTGTTCCAGAAATAATATCTGTGAGGGGAGAAATTGTGTTTATAAATTAAAGTCCAAGAAAGAAGCATTTGTTTATGGAAATTAGAAAGCTTTAGAGGAATCTTTTCAATGGTGTAGTTGCAAAGTAAAATAAATTTAAGGCCACTAAGTTTAGAAAATAGGAAGTTTGGTATAAAGTTCCATGTTGAGGATGGGTTTTTAAGAAATTGTTTTATCCAATTTATTTTGAAGGTATTATTTAGGGTTGAAAAATCAAGAAAATTCATTCCACCGTGTTCATACGAGTTCCTTAGAACTGACTTCCTAATATAATGAATCCTATTTCTCCATACAAATGTACATAGCATATTATCAACTGCTTCAGCGGTCTGTTTGTTCACATCAAGAGACAGGCCAGCATAAGTCAAACGGGAAATGCCTTCTGCTTTGGATAGCAGGATTCTTCCTCTAATCGACAGGTCTCTTTGGAGCCATGAATTCAGCTTTTTCTGTACCTTACTTATAATGGGGTTGAAATTCAGACAGCATCTAGTATTTTGATTTTTGTTAATTGTTACGCCGAGATAGGTTACAGAATCTTTCACAGGAATGTTAGAGATGGAGGATACATTACAATTTTTGAGAGCTAACAGTTCACATTTACTGATGTTTAAGCAGAGCCCAGAGGCATTAGAAAAAGACTTAATTATGTCAACAGCTACTGAAACTTGAGAAGCATCCTTTAAAAATAAAGTGGTGTCATCAGCCAGCTGACTAATTATGATTTCCTTTTCATGTTAGAGATCTATTGGTGAGATTCTTATGTGTGAGACTGCTGAGGGTAGGTGGCCGCATAGATGCCTGATCAGAACATCGGGAAAGTGAATTAACTTTCTAAAAACTGTTCCTGTGGTAGCTATAATTATTAGTCACATACATAGTCATTAATCTAATGTGAGATTGGTTACAAAATGGTTCGGTTTAAGCCTGGTTTACAGTCGTCTGGGAAAGTCCACGAAGAGCCCTCCCCATCGTCGTAAACCCTCCGCGGTATGCTCCTCCGTAGCTGTCGGCTGTGTTGTTTCGCTTAATGATATAATAAGCAGACGAGGTGTGAGAGCTGGTCTTTTTTTAATATACGGTTCATAGCTTTATCAAACAGCTTCGTGCGACCTGGAACTGCCATAAGGCGGGGCTCCCAGCATGCTCGTACCTGTTGTGGCATGCTGGGTAATGGAGTTGTTATACTCATTCCGCGCTACTTCCTAAACTTCTCCCGTTGATGCTTTCCCCTTCCGTTCTGGCGGGCTCCGGTTTGTTTTGCTAGCTAGCTCCGATATCGACGCAGTGAGGAAAACGGATGGAAAACCTTAAAGGATAAGACCATTTTTTTTACATTGGGCCCTTGATTTCACATTATAACATGATGTTCTACTCACCCCTGCTTGTTGTTGGTCATTTGGAGCTGTTCCGAAGATATTCGCGAGGCGTCTGGCTGCTCTCTTGAGATATTCGGCCATGAAACGGTTTCCAATGGGCAAGCTCATACAGGCACAAACTATGCTGTTTATAATTTATTAATTACTCTACACTAGAACTGATAACGTGGAGGTGCGTCGCTTACTTAAAAAAATCCGGGTTATTGTAATTTTGATTTTTTTTGTCGTAAAGTGGGTGTTACTGACGTCATCGTCGTGCTACTGCCACAGACAGCCCACAGACCTGCTGCCTATTTATTCATTCGGCTAAAAATCAAAATTACAATAACCCGGATTTTTTTAAGTAAGCGACGCACCTCCACGTTATCAGTGCTGGTGTAGAGTAATTAATAAATTATAAACAGCATAGTTTGTGCCTGTATAAACTAGCCCATAGGAAACCGTTTCATGGCCGAATATCTCAAGAGAGCAGCCAGACGCCTCGCGAATATCTTCGGAACAGCTCCAAATGTTCAACAACAAGCAGGGGTGAGTAGAACATCATGTTATAATGTGAAATCAAGGGCCCAATGTCAAAAAACCGGTCTTATCCTTTAAGAGGAAAAATGGTTTGGGAACGACATGTGCAGTAGTTGGCTGTACAAACTCAAGAAAGCACTTGAACGAGTGGTTAGATAGAGAGTGCTTTGACCACAAACCAGCCACGAAGAGGCAATGTCCATGCCCTCCGTTGTTTACATTTTTTCGCAAGCCAGATACCGACTTGGAATCACGGGCCTGGCTGAAGGCATTGGATTTAAAGAAGCCACCCCGCAACGTTTTTGTTTGTTCCCATCACTTTGCGGACAAAAGACCAACCGAGGATAATCCTTTCCCAGAGTTGTGGTTGGGATACAATCGCTTTACCCGGCCAAAGAGGCGTCAACTCACCGAGCGGACCGCTGCTTCCCCCCAGATAAAGAAACGTAGACTTCAATCTGAGAGTAAGTTCAGCAACTTAAGCAATGCAACTGGCAATACTGTTAATTATGAAGGCGTAGTGCTCTCAACACTGACGGCATAATTCACTTTCTTATATGTGTTCTGTTATCTGTTATGTTGTTGGTTCATCGTCTTTAATGTTATGATGCATTTAATAGTTGCGGTCTCTTTAAGAGATCCGGTGACGTTTCATGATAACAGCTGGTCTGTTGATGCGCGAGCTGTCAGTTGGAACTGTCAGTTTTTGTCAGTTGGAACTGTCAGTTTTTGTCAGTTGGAACTGTCAGTTTTTGTCAGTTGGAACTGTCAGTTTTTGTCAGTTGGAACTGTCAGTTTTTGGTCAGTTAATAAACGCGACTCACAGAGTCTCAATGTGAGAAGTTTTCGGCTCATCTTTTCGCCTAAAGGCAACTTCCACACTGGTGACCCCGACGTTTGTTTACTGGACGTATCCAGATCGCCATGACCGCAAACGCTGTGTCTCTCAAGCTCCCCGAATTCTGGGAATCGTCTTCTTCTGCCTGGTTCGCTCAGACTGAGGCACAGTTTGCCTTGCGTCAGATAACGGCCGACGAAACGAAATACTACTATGTGGTATCTGCTCTCGGAAGTTCTACGGCATCGAGAGTAGTGAGCCTTCTTAAACGTCCTCCTCTGACGAGAAAGTATGAAACTCTGAAAGAATACTTACTGAAAACATTCGAACTATCTGACACAGAGAGGGCTAGCAGGTTTTTCTCTCTTCAAGGGCTCGGTGACAGCAAGCCCTCAGAGCTAATGGACCGAATGCTCGATCTGCTCGGTGACAACAAGCCAGATTTCCTTTTCCTCCACCTTTTCCTGCGCCAACTGCCTGCTCATGTGAGAGCTGCTTTGGCCAACACTGCCAGCATTGATTGTAGAGAACTGGCTGCTGAGGCTGACAAGTGTTTCCTGGCTAGTCAACAGCCCTGCACAGCTGCCCTTCTTCCTGCTGGTGCTGTTGCTGTATCAGAAATATCCGATGATCACATGCTCATCGCAGCAGCAGCCCCGCGTCGGCAGCAGTCTTCAGGTGTGTGCTACTACCATGCCAGGTTTGGCCCCAAGGCCAAACGATGCCGCTCTCCATGCAGCTTCAGTGGAGCGGGAAACGCCATGGCCGGCGCTCACTAGTGGCCGTGAGTGTCGGCCATGCCGGCGGGCTGCTCTTCATCCACGACTCCATCTCCGGCCGGCGATTCCTCTGCGACACAGGGGCACAGCGGAGTCTACTTCCTGCTTCACAGGTGGACGTGGTGGCTGACACCCACGGCCCCCCCATGGAAGCCGCCAATGGAAGCCCTATCCGTACATACGGCACAAGGCATGTTGAACTGTGTTTTGACAGCCAATGCTTCGGCTGGGACTTTGTGACTGCCAAAGTCGCTGTTCCCCTCTTAGGATCAGATTTTTTGTGTGCATTTGGACTGTTAGTGGACGTTAAAAATCAGCGCTTGATCGACGCCGTCACTTTCTGTTCTTATGCCTCGGACTACGCGGTCGGTGCGGTTTACGAGCAGTGGGTGGGTAATGCTTGGCAGCCTCTCGCCTTTTTCGGCAGGCAGTTACGTCCCAGTGAACGGAAGTATAGCACTTTCGACCGGGAGCTACTTGGAGTGTACCTCGCCATCCGACACTTTCGTTCACTGCTGGAAGGACGCCAGTTCACCGTTTTTGTGGACCACAAGCCTCTGATCTTCGCCATGTCCAAAGTCACTCAGCCATGGTCCGGCAGGCAGCAGCGGCAGCTGACTTACATCTCAGAGTTCACGACGGACATTGCACACCTTTCTGGGAAGCACAACCAGGTTGCAGACTGCCTCTCCCGTGCTGTTGCGGGGGCGGTCCACCTCGGTTTGGACTACGGCAGCATGGCAACGGAGCAGGCCACAGACCCGGACGTGCAGGCTTGCCGTTCATCCGCTACTGGGCTGCAGCTTCAGAATGTGGCATTCGACGACGCTGGCACCACTCTGCTTTGCGACATCTCTATGGGCTCCCTTAGGCCTATTGTGCCTGCGAAGTGGAGGCGGCCTGTTTTCGACGCCATCCATAGCCTCTCACACCCCGGAACCAAGGCTTCACAACGACTGGTGGCAGCAAAGTTTGTGTGGCACGGACTTAAAAAGCATGTGAGGGACTGGGCGAACACCTGTGTAGAGTGCCAACGTGCCAAAGTACACCGCCACACCAAAGCACCACTGGAACAATTTCAAGTGCCTGAACGACGTTTCGACCACGTCAACATCGACCTAGTTGGCCCACTTCCACCCTCGCAGGGTTACACTCATGTACTCACTATGGTCGACAAGACCACACGGTGGGCAGAGGCTGTTCCACTGGCATCCATAACATCAGCGGACGTGGCACGGGCATTTATTGGCACCTGGGTGTCCCGTTTTGGCGCACCTTCAGACATCTCCTCAGACCGTGGCGCACAGTTTACTTCCGAGCTTTGGAACGCTGTCGCAGGGAGCTTGGGAGTTAAACTCCACCGCACCACGCCCTACCACCCCCAGAGCAATGGCCTCTGTGAACGATTTCACAGGTCCATGAAAGCCTCCCTGCGTGCCAACCTGAAGGACAGTTCCTGGGCTGACAAGCTCCCATGGGTCATGCTGGGCATCAGGACAGCGCCGAAGGAAGACCTCCAGGCCTCCTCCGCAGAGCTGGTCTATGGTCAGCCACTGCGGGTCCCCGGGGATTTCGTCCCCAGCACCACGACCCCTTGGTCAGCCACACTCCAGCGCTCCAGCCTGTTAGACAATGCCAAGCTGTTTGCTCCACTTGCTACCTCCTGCCAT
This sequence comes from Odontesthes bonariensis, assembly GCF_027942865.1. Taxonomy (NCBI): domain Eukaryota; kingdom Metazoa; phylum Chordata; class Actinopteri; order Atheriniformes; family Atherinopsidae; genus Odontesthes; species Odontesthes bonariensis. The sequence goes on along the minus strand of NC_134528.1, from coordinate 4,917,844 downwards.
GGTCTACCAAACTCTCACGTCCCCAGTGGCCTACAGTCTGCTGGGTATGTTTTCATTCGTGTGGTTGGGCACCGCGGACCTCTCCGTCCGCCTTACGAGGGCCCTTTCCGTGTTGTGGAAACTGGGGACAAGCACTTTGTGGTGGACATTGGGGGCAAACCGGAGTGTATTTCTGTGGACCGCCTTAAACCAGCTCACCTTGATCTGGCCAGGCCAGTTGAGTCGGCGCAGCCCCCAAAACGGGGACGGCCTTTGACTAGGCCCCCCCTTTCCGTTCCTCCTGCCCCTCGACCATGCCGCAGGGAAGCCCCACAGACAGCCACTGAGGGGGCGGTTCCGCACTCTCAAATTCGGCACGCGACTCACAGAGTCTTAATGTGAGAAGTTTTCGGCTCATCTTTTTGCCTAAAGGCAACTTCCACAAAGGAATTGTCATACACTAACATTGCTACCGCTACCGGTGTTTTGCTAAAACAGTTAATTGTTTTGGAGATGGGGGAAAAACAATGTTCACCATAGCTAGGCAAATGTTCATAGACAGTAGAGCTAACGTTACATCATTGCTGCAGGAGGCTAAAGGCGCTAGCATGGTTGCCGCGTCTGCCAGCGTGAGCGGTGTTGATGACGTCACGATTTCGTGCCCGCAATCAGGGTGCTTGCGCAAGTCTTGAAAGTCTTAATAAGTATGGAATTTTGAAGCACTGTTTTCCAGACTTAAAGTCTTGAATTTTGTGTGAAAATCTTAATAAAGTATGGGAAATAAATGTATGGTAGAATGTTACAGTATGCTCAAAGGCATTGTGAAATGAGAAATAGGAAGGTAGGCTGTAAAACTATAATTTTACTAACTGGTCACGTACTGTATTAGCCTAATGGGATGAGATGTGAGTGAAGAGACTGAATTCTACATACATTCATCCATCCATCCATTCATTTATTTATTTTTTATAGATAGTTTTTATGACACTTGTTTGGTGTGAAATTCATGTACTTGTGATTTTCATGTTTTTTTTTTTCATCAGTAAAAGCATAATTTACTGTGAATAATGCATTTGTTCATTGAATACTAGCCTAATAAACACTTTCTAATAAACACACTTGGTACAATCTCAACCAATGAAGTAGGCACACAAGTTACTACAAGTAAATAAAGTTAAGGTCTTGGGGGAAAAAAGTATCAGTTTTAAAAAAGTCTGGAATTTTCATTTGGAAAAAGAGCAAGCACCCTGCGCCATATATAGTGGCGCGAGTCGATGTGCCAGTTGTTGCAATTTTCTCCGTCACAGAGGTGGCGCTGCTACGTGAAGGTTACCGCTACTCTACAACCACAAAAATGGAGAAGAACACAATGAAGAGCAGGAACACTGTCATCAATTATACTGCTGCAGTATTCGGATAATTTTAAGTTTTTTAATTCAGTTAATAGAGGTGAAGGTCTGAAGCCCCCGGCATCACCACTTGGAGTCTCTGCCCTCTTCTTTGCCTTCACGTAACTGTCCCGTAGCTTCTTCCACACATTCTTACAGAACTCTCCCTCTCTCCTTTCCCCAAAGTTCTGCCCATCTCTGTCCACCAGTTTTGGGAGTTTACGTTGCTCCCTGTGCTGTTTCACTGCAGTTTTGTACAGCTGCCTGCACAAACGCACCTCCTGAGTCTGGTCTCAAAATGGTCCATCCGGTCTGTCGTTGGCACCGCCAAGTTACAGAAATCGACTGGTGCCCGACACCGCGCTGCGCCGTCTTTTGCCTGAAACGTCATTTTGACGTCACGGTCCGCCACCGCCGTGACAGACGCGTCAACTGTAACTCCGGCTTTACTCGCAAAAAGTATTGCGAGATCTCGCTGAAGTTTTTTCCCACGTCAGTGAACCGGAAGTAAAACAGACACAGCGATGGAGGAGCCTACCCATCATCCGTGGGAGAAGTTTATTGATTTCTATTTTAGTATTTGCCTAACATATAAATACATCAAATCCGTTCTTGCACGTAGACATGGCTTTGACAGAAGTGAGAGACATCTGAAATCACTGTGTCTGTTTTACTTCCAGTTCACTGATGTGGGAAAAAAACTTTGGGACGATATGCTCTGGTCACGATTCGATTGTATCACGATTCTTGATAATTGCGATTCTACAAGTATTACGATTCGATATAACCAGTAATTGCAATTTTCTTCCTCCTTAAAGAACAAACAAGTTGAATCATACACTTCTAGAATGAATGTCGTTCCCATGAACGATGCACATCAGTCCGTGTCAGTCAGTCCAGCAGCTGACATTTATTTCAACTCAGACAAAAAGAGCTACTTAACATGTACATCATTTTTTAAAGTTTCCAGTTACAAAATGAATTGAAATGTCCACACAGCACAAATGTGGGCTAGTTTTAACATAACTTAATGTAATGAATTGATGAAGTTTTTCTGGACATGGATATGCGTAATATAATCGATTCAGGGGAGAAAAATCGATTTTTAAAATCATCCCATTAAAAATCGCGATATGTACATGAATCGATTTTTTTTTTTTCCGCCCACCACTACTCCATATCCCTTTAGGCGCTCCGTAGGTTCTGGAGTGGTAAAGGATGGCTGTGAAGTTGATGGCAGCTGGTAGACATCCTTCCTGTTGTGTCGTTTGAAGCATACATACTTCATCTTCCTCTGACCAGCATTTCTTTTTGGCCCAGCATTCCACTGGTTCTGTCCATCAGTGCAAGGAAGCCCGGTTTCCCCCTGTCTCACAGTATTTTCTACCAAGAGAGATCTAATAAAAACAGTGCATAGATATTAATATGAGTTCACTGCAAATATGCCATATGATAATATATTGCACACATAGCCTACAATGAATAGAACACTGGGATTTCAGTAAAGCACTTTATAAAGAAAATGTGTTATTATTATCATCATGGCATACACACACACTCTCTCACACACACTTTGCACTCTCTAGCCAAGTAGCTATGAAGCTATGAAGTGCACTTGTGGAGGGTAATGGCGCCAGTGCCCCCCAGGGTTTGTCGTGTGAAGTTGCCTATAACAGAAGTATGTGACTGTGTCATGTTGCCAAGTCACAGCCCCAGCAGAGTCTGCATCGATGCTTCCAGTGGAACAGACAGGTGAGGCATCACAGGGAAATAACTGCTGTGGTGTTTTTCTTTCTGAACTCATGCTCACTGTTGTGTCTCCATGTGTGTGATGTGCAGAACATGCTGTGGTTATTCTGTACGGAGATGAACACCTGAATGTCTCTGCAGAAGACAGAAATTCAGAGTCTTGAACAAAAGTAACATTTCAGCTGTCAGATCTCCACTGCTCCTCATGTCCTCTGGTTCTCAGTTGCTTTCATGAATAACTGACGTAATGGTTGACATTTGTGTGCTTAACAGTTTCAGACAGCAGATACATCAGAGAGTTACAAACAAGGATTTTGAAGAGGAGAATCACAGGCGGAGCAGGGATGCCTCGAAGGAGGAGCCTCCAACCAGATGACCCCAGAGGACCCAGCTTGGTGCCCCCCGTACCTGCAGCATCCACATCAGAACTGGAGCACACACAAGACAGCAAAGATCTCAGTAAGTGACTCACATCTGTTTGTCTGTTTTATTTCAGCCATTTGGACCCGTTTATAATGTTTTGACTAACATTAAAACTACTTATGATCAGGGTAAATAAAATAAACTCACATTTGTCCTTAATGTATATTTCTGTTTGTGTGTTTCCTGCAGATGTTCAGCAGCTGATTGTGATTAAAGAAGAGGTTCCTTGGAGCTCCAGTGTGGACCAGCAGGACCCAGAACCCGTCCACATAAAGAAGGAGGAGGAGGAGGAGGAGCTCTGGAGCCGCCGGGAGGGAGAGCAGCTTCACGGACAGAAAGAGAGTGATATCAGCAGGTTCTCAGTCACTGCTGTTACTGTGAAGAGTGAAGAAGAAGAAGAAGAAGAAGAAGAAGAAGATGAAGAGAAACCTCAGTCCTCACAGCTTCTTCAGATTAAAACTGAAGACAACAGAGAGACAGAACCTCCAACCAGCAGCTCAGCTGAACTGATGAAGACAGAAGCTGATTGGGGAAAGGAACCATACCCAAACAGTGGTTTACTACCAGATACTGATGAACAGGAGTTCTGTGAAACTGAAGTCAGTATTGGTGATGATGACCATTGGCAGAACCCTTTGTCAGATTCTGCACCTGAATGTGAAGACGGTGATCCTGATTGGAAGAAAACCAGAACAGCTGAATGCAGAGAACATGATGATGATTTGATTTCTAACTCTGCCGAGAAGTCCTTCAGCTGCTCTGAGTGCGGGAAACAGTTTGTACACGAGCGGTCTCTTACGTCACACATGAGAGTCCACAAGAGAGTCCACAAGAGAGAGCGACAGTTTGCCTGTGATGTTTGTGGTAAAAGATTTAGTCGCGATGAAAATCTTAAGACACACATGAGAGTCCACACAGGAGAGAAGCCGTTTGGCTGTGATGTTTGCGGTAAAAGATTTAGTCGAGATGAAAATCTTAAGACACACATGAGAGTTCACACAGGAGAGAAGCCGTTTGGCTGTGATGTTTGTGGTAAAAGATTCAGCCAAAACAATATTCTTAAGAGACACATGAGGGTCCACACAGGAGAGAAGCCGTTTGGCTGTGATGTTTGCGGTAAAAGATTCAGCCAAAACACTTTTCTTAAGACGCACATGAGAGTCCACACGGGTGAGAAACCATTCAGCTGTGATTTCTGTGCTAAAAGATTCAACCAAGTCCCAAATCTTAAGACACACATTCGGGTGCACACCATGGAGAAGCCTCATACCTGCGATGATTGTGGAAAAAAGTTCAAAACGAAGAGGCGTCTTACATCACACATGAGTGTGCACACGGGACAGCAACCGTTTGGCTGCGATGTTTGTGGAAAGAAGTTCAGTAAGAAGACGAGTCTGAAGTCACACATGAGAGTCCACATGGAGAACAACCATTTGGCGGTGATGATTGTGAAAGATTATTTTGCAGAAAACACAGATCTTAAGAAACATTTGCAACCCGAAATAAGATGAGGTTGGGGAAAATTGGAAGGTTTTGAGTTGTAGTTGTTGAGTTAAGATACTGTTTCTTCATATTAGGGCAGTATAAGTTTTCTCTCAGAGTATACGGTCAATTATTCTATTGATTGGTTAATCTGAACTTTTCTTTTTGCTTAATTTAAAAGCACATTTCAACCAGCAGTCCCTCTGGTTTAAGTTAATTCACTCATGTGTTTTTCTGCTCTGTGGACTTTCAATTCAGGGCTGGTAATGAAGTAATAAAAATAAAAAGTTATTTCAAACAGGCGATTATAGTCATGATTGGTGCATGAAAGATGAGCCAATATTTTTTCATTATATAGTAAAATGTTTCACTTTCAACATTCAGCATGAATGTATGTTCTATTGTAAATAAAATCTTGGTTTGAGATTTGAAATTCATCCCATTCTGTTTTTATTCACATTTTACACAGCGTCTCGACTTTTGTGGCATTGAGCTTCTGGCTGTTGAAGAATCTGTGTCATTGACGGAGCCTGTGCTGCACAGAGGCCCCGATTTAGAATATCCTGTTTTATAATCCACCTGAACAAAGCAATATTTCTATTTACTTTGGTTAACTGGCCTGATTAAATCCATCCTAACCTGCTCAAACTGAGCACAGTATCAGTGTAGGATCACTGCTACGGCTGCAGTTTGGGTTTTTCCTTCATCTCGCAGACGCAGAAATGACAGGTATGTAATGTTTTAACTTTATCAAGGAAACCTTAAACAGGGAAAATGTTCATATCTGGCTCAGTTTACAGCTCCAGATGATGTGTGTCCAGGTCCCAGCACAATGCTGCACAAAAAGAGGAAGAAAATCTGTGTTTTTCTCATGTATTTCTTACATAAGTCTTACAGAAATATTAACTTTTACAAGACATGGAGAATAAAAAGAAATAAACAACTGTCTTAATGACAGAATTTAATAAAAATCTATCAAACTTGTAGTAAAAGACACGTTTGTAGCATTTTTTTATGCTTTTCTTTTTATTAGCAGTTTTTCGAAATCATTTCTAATAAAACTTTAAAATTTAAGATAGAATTTAAGATTCTTCTCCTCACATATAAAGCTCTTAATGACCGAGCTCCATCATATCTTAAAGATCTCATTGTAAGATATTTTCCTAACAGAGCACTTCGTTCCCAAACTGCAGGTTTACTTGAGGTTCCCAGAGTTTCTAAAAGTAGAATGGGAGGCAGAGCCTTCAGTTATCAGGCCCCTCAATTGTGGAATAAGCTGCCAGTAAATGTTCGGGAAGCAGACACCCTTTCCACTTTTAAGACCAGGCTTAAAACTTTCCTTTTTGATAAAGCTTATAGTTAGGGATGGCTCAGGTGATCCTGAAACATCCCATAGTTAAGCTGCTATAGGCCTAGACTGCTGGGGGGCCTCATCTGACACACCTTTCCTCACTTTACTCTCTTTATGTATATGTGATATTATTGTGGTCATTAACTCGTGTTTCCCTGTTCCAACAGATATCCTTTGAATGGTGTTACAGTGCCGCCGTCGCGGTGGCCCCCTGCCCCCCCCCCCCCCCCCCCTTTTTCTGTCTTCTCAAACCCCAGCTGGTCGAGGCGGATGGCCACCCTTCCTGAGTCTGGTTCTGCCAGAGGTTTCTTCCTGTTAAAAGGGAGTCGTTTCTCTCCACAGTCGCCTCAGGCACGCCGCTCAGGCCGGGAGATTGGACCGAAAAACAAAAAGTTTTCAGTGCAATCTGTTGGTTTTCTTAGCTAGGAAATTGTTTTTGAATTGGCTCTATATGAACGAATTGGATTATTTTATGAATTATGATTATTATTAATTAATTGAATTCCAATTGGCTTGAATTGGACTTTCTATCTAAGTGCCTTGAGATGACATTTGTTGTATTTGGCGCTATATAAATAAAAATGAATTGAATTGAATTGAATTGAAAACATTTTATTACAGGCATCAAAACAGCCAAAAGATTTCCTCAATGCAAATCCAACCATAACTTCTAACATCCTACCTTGCAATTAAAAGGGAAAAACACACAATATAGACGACTCCTGTGTGATGTTTTGTTTTGTTTGGTGGGAACACTTTATCTGCTGACCGCGTTCCAGGGGGGACCAAAAAAAAATGTAGGACTGATTACCATTAAGCTAACTGTTGTGGTCTTGTTCCGAGCCTCCAGCAGAGTTTTCGCCGTCTCTACAGAACAGTTTCTGCTTCTGGTTAAACAATTAGTGTTGTGAGAAGTTTTAAAGCCAAACTGTGACAGATGGAGGATCATAGTAGCTGAAGAAGAAGCGAGGGAGCGCGAAGAAGCGGAACCAAAGCTGGAAAGAAAACAAGGAGAAACGCTGGTGTGGCCTTTCCCAGCTGGAAATCACTGATGAGGGACAGATGTTTTCAGAGAGGCGCCGAAGTTGTCTGTTTTCTGCTGGACAGGTAATTTAACCCACCAATGGAAATGTAACTAGCTATTTGGTAGCGTTAGTTAGAACATGAAACTTATGAACAGGAAACCTTTTTTCTGGCTGTTAGGAGGGTTTTAAGTTAATACTTCTGCTCCAAAGGTAGAATTTCTGTTTGTTTTTGGACTAAAAACACCGACGTTAGAGATCTATTGGTGAGATTCTTATGTGTGAGACTGCTGAGGGTAGGTGGCCGCATAGATGCCTGATCAGAACATCGCGAAAGTGAATAAACTTTCTAAAAACTGTTCCTGTGGTAGCTATAATTATTTGTCACACACATAGTCATTAATCTAATGTGAGATTGTTTACAAAATGGTTCGGTTTAAGACTGATTTACAGTCGTCTGGGAAAGGCCACGGAGAGCCCTCCCCATCGTCGTAAACCCTCCGCGGTATGCTCCTCCGTAGCTGTCGGCTGTGTTGTTTCGCTTAATGATATAATAAGCAGACGAGGCGTGAGAGCTGGTCTTTTTAATATACGGTTCACAGCTTCCTCAAACAGATTCGTGCGACCTGGAACTGTCATAAGGCGGGGCTCCCAGCATGCTCGTACCTGTTGTGGCATGCTGGGTAATGGAGTTGTTATACTCATAACATCACATCTTTCCCCCTATAAAGAAATAATATTTACCCCTTAAAACCAAGCCATGCTAAAGTGCTTTTTTTTCTTTTTTCTTTTTACTTTGCATTTCCCAATAAACATTATGACTTTACTTGTAAACAACTTTTCTATTTAAACACTTTTCTCTCCAATAGAATCACAACCTTAGCATCAAAACACATACTTAGAATCATGTCAACATTTTTCCTTTACATCAACTTTTTTTTTTTTTTTTAACAATGAACTTAAAGGTGCATTTTGTTCCTTCGGTTAACAACTTCCAATACTAAAGAGTCTTTAGCAACTCTCTATCAGCCTCTTAGGTGGCTGAACATGTCTTTTAGGTCTTTCAATAGCTGGGGATTTTGACAATTTGGAAAGTTTCACAGCAGCCGGTGATGCAGACGCTGCTGTCAGACCACAGTCACTGGGGTCAGGCCCACTGTTCGTTGGCTCTGTAGATTCAGCCGTGTCCTGCTGAACCGTCTCCTGAGCTGTAGTGTCCTTTTCAGTCGGCTGTAGTTGAAGATCCGTGCGGTTCCTCCTCAGAGATAATCCATTCTCCATCTGGATCCTGTAGGAGCGTGGAGCAACTTTTTCCTCCACCTGTCCCTTTTGTCTCCATGTGCCTGTAGAGCTGTCCCTGAGACGCACCACGTCCCCAGGCTTCAGCATTGGTAGGTGTTTTGTCGTTCAATCATACAACTGTGTTTGTTTCACTTTCTGTTCCTCCTTTGCTTTTCTGACTTTGTGTGAGCTTTTGGGCGTCAACAAGTCCTCATTTACTGGTAGGTTGGAGCGAATGCGCCTACCCATCAGCATTTGGGCTGGTGATAGTCCGTTCTGTAGAGGTGCACTCCAGTAGATCAGTAAGCTTTTTTGAAAGTCATCTCTGTCCTGTGCTTTGTTCATCATGTTTTTTTTACTGTTTTCACAGAGCTTTCTGCCAAGCCATTGGACCTTGGATAGGTTGGACTCGATGTAGAGTGTTGAACCCCCCATTCTTTGGCAAAGGCAGCAAACTCGCAGCTAGAAAACTGGGGCCCATTGTCCTAAAACAGTTCACATGGGACGCCATGTCTAGCGAAAACAGTCTTGAGGTTTCTGATGACTGTTTTGCTCGATGTTGACTGCAGCGCTCCAACTTCGGGATAGTTTGAAAAGTAGTCGGTGACCACTATGTAACTCTTACCATCACAGTCAAATAGGTCAGTTCCAACCTTGTAGAAAGGTCTGTGGGGCACAGGATGAGTCATCAGCGGCTCAGCTTGTTGTTTTGGCCTGTAGGTGCAGCAAAGTTCACATGACGCTGTTGTCTGGCTGATATCTTGATTGATTCTCGGCCAGTACATTACTTCTCTTGCCCTGCGTTTACACTTGACTTCTCCGAGGTGGCCTTCGTGTATCTTTTGGAGCATTTGTTTACGTAGTGAGGATGGAATAACAATTTTGCTCCCCTTCAACACTGTCGTCTACCACTGTGAGCTCTGCTCTACAATTCCAGTATTGGTCTTCCATCCTTCCAGTATTGCCATCCTTTCTGTAATGTGCGCTTTAGTTCTTTTATTGTTTCGTCTGCATTAGTCTCTCTCCGTATTTGTTCTGTTCTGTCAGCAGTTACTGGCCGAGACGTCACAATCACGTCCACATATGCCTGTATTTCTGCGCTTTTCTCACTGTCCGCACATTCCTCCTTATCCACTGCTCTAGACAAGGTTTCGGCGGTGTACATGTATTTTCCTTTTGTGAATGTCATGTGCACGTCATATTTTTGCAGCCTGATTAGCATGCGCTGTATCCGTACAGGACAGTCATTCAGAGATTTGGACATAATGGACACCAAAGGTTTATGGTCAGTTTCTACTTCAAAAGTCTGACCATAGACAAATGGATGGAAACGCTCACATGCATACATGCTCGCTAACAGCTCCTTTTCAATTTGAGCGTACCTGGACTCTGCGCCTGTCAGGGCTCTGGAATCATAAGCGACAAGTAGCCGCTGCTCGTCGTGTTGCTGCAGCAGCACCGCTCCCAGGCCGTACTGTGACGCATCTGCTGAGATCCTGGTACTCTTCTCTTGGTCGTAGAACTTTAACACGGGCTCCTGTGTCAGAGTCTCTTTCAGTTTCAGAAAACATTGTTCCTGCTCATGGGACCAGATCCATTCATTCTTTTGTTCCAGAAGAATCCTGAGAGGTGCTGACTGTGTTGACAGCTGTGGGACAAACTTGGCGAGATAGGTGACCATCCCGAGGAACCGTCTGACCTCATCTTTGTTGTTTGGTCTTTCCGTGTTGTTGATTGCTGACGTTTTTCTCGGGTCTGGCTTTACCCCCTCTTCACTGACAACGTCTCCCACAAAGGTAAGTGTTTTCACTCCGAACTCACATTTGTCTTTGTTAAGTTTCAGATTCACTTCTCTTGTCTTGTCTAGCACTTGTCTCAGTCGTGTTCTTCTCGAGTAGACCCCCAAACTATGATGTCATCCATCATTGTCTCTACTCCTGGTATGTGCTCGAAAATCATGTGAATCGTCTTATGGTAGACTTCAGGCGCTGACAAGATACCGTACGGCAGACGAAGAAACCTGTACCTGCCCTCAGGCGTGTTGAACGTGCACAGCTTCGAACTCTTCTCGCCTAGCCTCAGCTGCCAGAAACCTGACGATGCATCCAGTTTACTGAACCATTTAGCTCCAGCAAACTGTGCCATGATTTCTTCTCTGGTAGGTAACTTAAAATGTTCTCTTTTGATTGCTTTGTTTAAGTCCCTTGGATCCAAGCACGTTCTCAGAGCACCTGTTTTCTTTTGCAGAACAACCAGCGAGCTGAGCCACTCTGTTGGCTCATCTATTTTCTTGACGACCTCAAGTTTTTCCATGCGCGCTCGTTCCTCTTGTAGTTTTGTCCGCAGTGCAAACAGGATTTTCCTGCAGGGATGCACAACAGGAGACACACTTTTATCCACACGTATTTTGTGTTTTCCAGGTAAACATCCAAGCCCTTCGAAACAGTCTTTATACTCCTCCATGAGTGAGTCGTGGTCATTTGCAGTATCTGGTGATGTCACTACAAACACTCTTTTGACCAGATTGAGCTTTATACATGCACTGAGTCCCAGGATTGGTTGTACACTCGTATCCACGATCAGTAGCTGCGCTCTTATCTGCCGACCTCTGTGTTTGAAGGTTGCGATGCATCCGCCTTTAACAGGAACGCGTTCTCCAGTGTATCCAGTCACTTTTGTGTTTACAGGATGAATTTCGCTCTTTACAGTCAATGTTTTGTATGCTTCAAAAGATGGCAAGTTTACGTGTGCACCTGTGTCTAACTTGAATGGTATTATCGTCTTGTTCGTTTCGATTGGAACAATCCATTCCTCTTTTTCAGTTGTATAAGCATGCATCACATCCACAATAAACTCTTCTTCTTCCTCATCAACTGTGTGAACTTTCTGTTTTGAATCTTCTTTGCAACACTTAGCATAGTGATTTCTCTTTCCACAGTTGTTACAGGATTTTCCAAATGCAGGACATGATTTTGGCTTGTGGCTGCCTCCACAGTTGAACTCTGCAGATTTCAAATGTTTTCTTTTTCCAGTGTTCTTTATGTATTGCATGCACTGTTGTTTCACCTCTCCGAAGCTCTTTTGCTTGTGCTCGAATGGTTTCTGCTGCTCTGCACATAGTGACACACTTGTCTAGTGTAAGTCCAGTCTCTCTGAGCAGTCTTTCTCTGAGTGCATTATCCACTGTGCCACAAACGATCCTGTCCCTCACTAGTGAGTCTCTGAGTGTCAAATTCACATGTTTTGCTTAGTGTGTGAAGTTCTGCTAAGTACTGGTCAAAAGGTACTCCTTGCTTTTGGTCATGGGTGAAAAACTTGTACCTCTCAGCATAGCCGACGTACAGCCAATCACAATGTACTCCCATTTAAGCGTACAGCCATATTATGTGACGTAATCAGTAGACGATGGGCCCCGAACCGATCTGGTACCTACACCGCCACACAGTAAACTAGGTATTGTTGTGAGAGGAAGGAGCTAAACCGGAAAAGTGATTCCGGAAATGATGTTGTTAGCCGACCAACGACAACCCTTGCGGTCTCTGCGAGTCTGCGTCTCCTCGACGGATAGATAGATGTCACTGAATGTATTACAGAGGTATGTGACTGTGTCATGTTGCCCCAGCAGAGTCTGCATCGATGCTTCCAGTGGAACAGACAGGTGAGGCATCACAGGGAAATAACTGCTGTGGTGTTTTTCTTTCTGAACTAATGCTCACTGTTGTGTCTCCATGTGTGTGATGTGCAGAACATGCTGTGGTTATTCTGTACGGAGATGAACACCTGAATGTTTCTGCAGAAGACAGAAATTCAGAGTCTTGAACAAAAGTAACATTTCAGCTGTCAGAACTCCACTGCTCCTCATGTCCTCTGGTTCTCAGTTGTTTTCATGAATAACTGACGTAATGGTTGACATTTGTGTGCTTAACAGTTTCAGACAGCAGATACATCAGAGTTACAAACAAGGATGGTGAAGAGGAGAATCACAGGCGGAGCAGGGATGCCTCGTAGGTGGAGCCTCCAACCAGTTGACCCCAGAGGACCCAGCTTGGTGCCCCCCGTACCTGCAGCATCCACATCAGAACTGGAGCAGACACAAGACAGCAGAGATCTCAGTAAGTGACTCACATCTGTTTGTCTGTTTTATTTTAGCCATTTGGACCCGTTTATAATGTTTTGACCAACATTAAAACTACTTATGATCAGGGTAAATAAAATAAACTCACATTTGTCCTTTATGTATATTTCTGTTTGTGTGTTCCTGCAGATGTTCAGCAGCTGTTTGTGATTAAAGAAGAGGTTCCCTGGAGCTCCAGTGTGGACCAGCAGGACCCAGAACCCGTCCACATAAAGAAGGAGGAGGAGGAGGAGCTCTGGAGCCGCCGGGAGGGAGAGCAGCTTCACGGACAGGAAGAGACTGATATCAGCAGGTTCTCAGTCACTGCTGTTACTGTGAAGAGTGAAGAAGAAGATGAAGAACAACCTCAGTCCTCACAGCTTCTTCAGATTAAAACTGAAGACAGCAGAGAGACAGAACCTCCAACCAGCAGCTCAGCTGAACTGATGAAGACAGAAGCTGATAGGGGAAAGGAACCATACCCAAACAGTGGTTTACTACCAGATACTGATGAACAGGAGTTCTGTGAAACTGAAGTCAGTATTGGTGATGATGATAGTGATTGGCCAGATTCTGAATCTGAAGCCAGTGACACAGAACGGAAACAGACAATGGTACCTGAGTCAGGTCGAAATCATGATGGAGGCTGTAACACTGCCAGAAAGTCCTTCAGCTGCTCTGAGTGTAGTAAACAGTTTCTCTCCAAAGAGTCTCTGAAGTCACACATGAAAGTCCACTTTGGAGAAGGACCAGAAACAGCCCAGAACCCAGATCAAAATAGCAATTTACAACCAAATACTGATTCAGACTCTTCTGACAATGAAGTCAGTGATGATGACGATGAACATTGGCAGGACCCTTTGTCAGATTCTGCACCTGAACGTGAAGACGGTGATCCTGATTGGAGGAAGACCAGAACAGCTGAATGCGGAGAACATGATGATGATTTGATTTCTAACTCTGCCGAGAAGTCCTTCAGCTGCTCTGAGTGCGGGAAACAGTTTGTACACGAGCGGTCTCTTACGTCACACATGAGAGTCCACAAGAGAGTCCACAAGAGAGAGCGACCGTTTGGCTGTGATGTTTGTGGTAAAAGATTTAGTCGAAATGAACATCTTAAGACACACATGAGAGTCCACACAGGAGAGAAGCCGTTTGGCTGTGATGTTTGCGGTAAAAGATTCAGCCAAAACACTCTTCTTAAGACGCACATAAGAGTCCACACGGGTGAGAAACCATTCAGCTGTGATTTCTGTGCTAAAAGATTCAACAAAGTCTCAAATCTTAAGGTACACATTCGGGTGCACACGATGGAGAAGCCTCATACCTGCAATGATTGTGGAAAGAAGTTCAAAACGAAGCGGCATCTGAAGTCACACATGAGTGTGCACACGGGAGAGCAACCATTTGGCTGCGATGTTTGTGGTAAAAGATTTAGTCGAAATGAACATCTTAAGATGCACATGAGAGTCCACACAGGAGAGAAGCCGTTTGGCTGCGATGTTTGTGGTAAAAGATTTAGTGAGCGAGGAAGTCTTTTAAATCACATGAGAGTCCACACTGGTGAGAAACCTTATGCTTGCAAAGAGTGTGGAAAAAGATTCAACCAAAGCGCAAACCTTAAGTCACACATGAGAGTCCACACGGGAGACAAACCATTTAGCTGTGACTTCTGTGATAAAAGATTTAACCATATCTCCAATCTCAAGGCGCACATTAGAGTCCACACTCGGGAGAAACTATTTGGCTGCGATGTTTGTGGTAAAAGATTTAGTGTGCGGAAAACTCTTTTAAGTCACATGAGAGTCCACACAGGAGAGAAGCCGTTTGGCTGTGATGTTTGTGGAGAGACGTTCAGAACGAAGACAAATCTGAAGTCACACATGAGAGTCCACGAGGAGAAAAACCATTTGGCGGTGATGATTGTGAAAGATTATTTTGCAGAAAACACAGATCTTAAGAAACATTTGCAACCCCAAATAAGATGAGGTTGGGGAAAATTGGAAGGTTTTGAGTTGTAGTTGTTGAGTTAAGATACTGTTTCTTCATATTAGGGCAGCATAAGTTTTCTATCAGAGTATACGGTCAATTATTCTATTGATTGGTTAATCTGAGTTGTTCTTTTTGATTCATTTAAGAGCACATTTCAACCAGCAGTCCCTCTGATTTAAGTTAATTCACTCATGTTACCTTGTGTTTTTCTGCTCTGTGGACTTTAAATTCAGGGCTGGTAATGAAGTAAAAAAAAAGTTATTTCAAACAGGCAATCGTAGTCATGATTGGTGCATGAAAGATGAGCTAGTATTTTTTCATTGTATCGTAAAATGTTTCACTTTCAGCGTCCAACATGAATTCATGTTCTATTGTAAATAAAATCTTAATAAAAACGGGCCTGATTAAATCCATCCTAACCTGCTCAAACTGAGCCCAGTATCAGTGTAGGTGAACAAAGAGAATCGGACAGAACAATGTCTCCTAACCCTGCAGTATCAGTCAGCTGCACAAGTGTTGCACCCATTGACCCGCGGGTCAAAATAGTCAAAACCCGCAACCCGGAAGTTTGGAAATATAGGTGAAATCGCAATTTTGAGTTGCAGAACTTGTCAATTGCATACATCCTGCCGTCACAAAGTCATTGCACTCAAAGCTCTCACTCGTCCCCTGTTATGACTAAACAGTCAAAAGCAGTGCACACAATTGAAAGTAGTTCAGTAAAATCATCAATAAAACAATTCTGTGATGGTTTATAAATGGTGATATAAAGTATGGAAGATTGTTTTATCTCCATTTTGAATGACACATACTCAAATGATGAAAAAAACCCAAATGACAACTTGTGGGTGGGTATATTGTCCCTGAACATGGCACATTCACCCCCACCCCTCTGGTTTTCTCGTGTTTCAGACACAAAATGGAAGTGAGGTGGACTAGACTCAATCAGGACTGCATTTGCTGTGTTTTTGTCGAGCCACGTCTCAGTTAAAAACATAAAATCAAGATTGTGAGAGGAAATAAAACTATTAATTAAGAATGATTTGTTACTTAAAGATCTGACATTGAGTACTGCATGTTTGAGATTAGTTATAGTTTAACTGGACGCTGTGTTCTTGCAAGGGATGTGGATAAGATTTATCTGATTGGACAGTCTGATTGTCCCTCTCTTCACGCCATCCTTGGACCTCTGGTTGAGATGGTGTTTGCTATGGGCACCGGTGGTGGGGACCAAGCTGGGGGGGCTTTGGTCGATGGAGTAGGCTGAGGAGGGAGAGGTGCTCGATGCTTCTTTGAGGATAGAATTCTTGATCTTGCCATGTTTGGCAAAGCTTTTCTATTAAGTTTATTGCACTTTTTAACATTTATTAACTCGTGCCCCTCTTTTCTTTTAAGCTTGCACTGTAGCACTTTGAGATTGTTTGTTTTAATGTAAAGTGCTTTATAAATAAAATTCATTATTATTATTATTTGCTGCTGAATCCTGTGTTCCTTTGCTGGGTCCTTGGGTGGCGAGGCAGGAGCTCTTCTCTGGCTCCTCTTCTCTCTCGGTGGCAGCACAGAACCCGGTCCTGGTCCTGGCCCTGGCCCTGGCCCTGGCCCTGGCCCTGGCCCTGGCCCTGGTCCTGACCCTGGCCCTGGCCCTGGTCCTGGCCCTGGCCCTGGCCCTGGCCCTGGTCCTGGCCCTGGTCCTGGTCCTGACCCTGGCCCTGGTCCTGGCCCTGGCCCTGGCCCTGGCCCTGGCCCTGGCCCTGGCCCTGGCCCTGGCCTTGGCCCTGGTCCTGGCCCTGGCCCTGGTCCTGGCCCTGGTCCTGGCCCTGGTCCTGGTCCTGGCCCTGGTCCTGGCCCTGGTCCTGGCCCCTTCTGATGCCTCAGAGCGTGGAGGAGATTATCTGTCAGTCAAGCCCCTTCACTGCCCATTTTTAAAACTCGTCTTAAAACCCATTTTTATTCCCTGGCTTTTAACCCAGCATGAGACCCTGTTTCTGTTATTGTTTTAATATTTTTGTTGTTTATTGTTGTTTTTGCATTGTTCTTATGTTTTATGCCTTGTATTTTGTGTTGTACAGCACTTTGTTTCAGCCACGGCTGTGTTAAAAAGGCAATATAAATAAAGTTGAGTTGAGTCGTCTCACTCCACCTCTGTTCAGGTGTGGGCCTTTTCTTTGAAAGAGATCATCTCTTTGCCAGAAAAGATTAAAGTTCTCGATGAAATGAAGTCCTCTGGACTCACAGACTTTGGACAGCCATGTGTTCAACTGAAGCAGCCGGCTGAATTTGTTGATCCTCCTGTCGATGTTTGGGAGAGGTCCACTTATGAATATTGGTATCGCCACTTTATCAAGACTCTCAAATAGTTTCTCAAAGTCTTTTTTTAAGATTTCAGACTGATTCTCTCTGATGTCCACTGCACCCACATGCACAATCAGCTGTTTCACCCCTTGGTGTTTTGCCAGTACCTCTGGTAGTAATCTTGTGGTGTCAGAGACAGCGGCACTTGGATAGCTGCATGTAACCATTCTGTTTATGTTTATATTAGATATGGCTCCGTCTCCAAGCACAAGAGTATCTTTGACCTTGACACTCGGCACAGTTTCTCTGTCCATCTGCTGCTTTGTACCGTTTCTCTGTCTGTTACATTCAGTCACATCTGGCTCTGACAGTAGTAAAAATCTGTTTGTTAACTTTATTCCGGGTGATGTTACATATCCTCTGTTGATACCAACAGTCTTATAATATATTGTTTAATTATGGCCACATCGGCACCAGACAAACAGGTTTACCTTTTCATTAGTGAACAGGTGCTCTGCTGACCACGTCATGTTTTCATTCGGCCATTTTCAGGCGCTATCTTAAATTCATCTTCAGGTTATTGCAAAAGGAAAAGAGGGACAGCACTCGCAGGCTTTGATTAACGTAGAAAAAAATACAAACTGCTCCAGTTTACTGTAGGATGTTCAGTATTTGTAGTGGTGCTTGTAAAATATACCAGCAGAGCAGCTCTTTTAGACATAATCTTAATTTATGGATGCTTTGTGTGAGGCAGCTTTGATTTAAGTGTCCTCATATATTCCATAGACCTGTTTGAACCTCTATAGAGACACTTTTTCCTTATTTTTTCTCAATACTGTTGTAGCTAACTTCTTTGAGACTTCATTTGTTTTCATATTCATCTGCAGGATAATGACTAATAGTCAAGCAATGAGCCATGCCAAGTAATAATGAAAAGGTTATTCTTTTATTTTCTATATAGATTTTCTATGTAGAGAATGTTCTTGCTTTCAGAGACTGTTAAAAGCGAGGATTTTAAGGATCATAACTGTACATTTAAAGTTTTAACTTCTCATGTCAAACAGCTGCTGGTCAGCACTCCTGAGGAAAAATTAAATTTCAGGGATGATGATCAAGCCGACAATGTCTCTGGTAAATTATATTTTTAGATTTAGATGTGTTGGTACATTATTACTCATTTTTCAATTCAGTTTGTTGATAGAAATCATAATGGATGACGAGGTCCAATTCACAGCTGAACAACCTGATTTAGTTTAGTTATATTAGCACATCACCAATATGTTGCAACAGGAGTCTTACATGGAACAATAATAGCGCTAAGAAACATAATCTATACGATTACGGCAAAAGAGTTTATGAGGACAAAATTTAGAAAAAATAAAGAATTTATAGCCACCTAATTGCTCCGTGGTGTGGACACAGCACATGGATGAATTATTATGCAAACAGAGTTCAATACAACACCAGAAATTATAAGAAGGGAGGCATTTTACTTTCTTTATTTCCAAACTGCTCCTGTTGTTTATTCATGTGTCTCGGGAGAAGTCTTTTACTCAGAAATGATTGCGTGGTATAAGTTGAAAAACGGAGGTGGGAACTTTTCATCTGCTCACCGCGTTCCAGGGGGGAACGAAAAATATGTAGGACTGATTAGCATTAAGCTAACTGTTGTGGTCTTGTTCCGAGTTTCCAGCAGAGTTTCCGCCGTGGTTAATAGAAGAGGGGAGGGTCGTAGTGTTTATGTGGGTACCGGCACATGTAGGAATGGGAGGGAATGAATTAGCAGATAAGTTAGCTAAGGAAGCAGTGAAGAGAGAAGAGGTGTCCATGAAAGTAAAGATATCTAAATCAGAGGGCAAAAGTTTAATAAGGAAAGAAATTAATAAACAGTGGAATCAGTATTGGAAGAATCAGGGAAAGGGGAGACATTTATACAAACTACAGAGTACAGTAGGGGAAGGAGGGTGTTATGGGCAAACAAGGACAGAACAAGTACTCATGAGTAGAATTAGGATAGGTCATAGTGGGTTAAATAGCACTCTTAGTATAATGGGCAAACATGCAACAGGTCAGTGTAGTTGTGGGGGAAGAGAAACAGTAGAACGTGTACTATTAGAATGTCCTAGGTACAAGAGGGAGAGGAGAGGGTTGAGGGAAGGCTAGGTAAGGGAGGAGGGTCATAATGAGGTACCTGGTGAAGACTGGTTTAGCCAAAAGAATTTAGATAGGAGTAAGAGGTAGAGTCCAATAGATGGCGGCAAATGCAACTACAAGGATACCAGCTGCCATTAAAAACCAAAGAAGAAGAAGAAAAAGAGGAGTTTTCGCCGTCTCTGCAGAACAGTTTCTTCTGGTTAAACATTTAGTGTTGTGAGAAGTTTTAAAGCCAAACTGTGACAGATGGAGGATCATAGTAGCTGAAGAAGAAGCGAGGGAGCGTGAAGAATCGGAACCGTCGGTACGTTAGAGATCTATTGGTGAGATTCTTATGTGTGAGACTGCTTAGTGTAGGTGGCCGCATAGATGCCTGATCAGAATATCGCGAAAGTAAATAAACTTTCTGAAAACTGTTCCTATGGTGACTATAATGATTCATCACATACGTAGTCCTTAATCTAATGTAAGATTGCTTTCAAAATTATTTGGTTTAGTATAAAGCAAAGTCTAAAAACCCGTAAAACAGCACTGAGTCAGATTCCTGCTCTTATTTGAACCGCGACGGACAGAAACCGCCCTGACTGCTTTGGTAAAGTGTTTCCTGCAGTTTAACAGGGGAATTTTCCTTATTTTACTCATTACATTTCAAGTTAAACAGTGAGCGCCTGGTGTTGTGTATCTATAATAAATCCTGATTACTGGTGGCAGATTAACTGGTGACAGTCACACCAGAGTTATGTGTGTAAATGATTGTGTGTTATTTCCTCATCAGTTGGTGTGAAAATATGACGCGAAATGCTTTGTACCCTATCGACTTTTATCACGTTAATCTTACTTCTTTAAGAAAAACTCAGACAGTTTTTTCTTTTTATGGTCTGGTTTGATGCATAAAAATTCATGGAATGAAAGAGAACATTTGTGCTTTCCTTCAGTTTCTACGCAACAATGTGGAAAAATAAAAGCGAATTGTTTCTTTTGTGACTTTTGAAACCATTTATCTATTGGACTGAAAAAGATGAGTAGTAAAGGCTGATGGCTGCTTGCAGTGTATCGGTGCCTGAGACTCACTGGACAGGTTAGAAGATGATGGCTGTTGTTGATCTGTTCTTGATTTATTGTGTTTGTCCAGGCGAGCCAACCCTCCCAGAACTTGAAGATGTCACTGAATGTATAACAGAGGTATGTGACTGTGTCATGTTGCCAAGTCACAGCCCCAGCTGAGTCTGCATCGATGCTTCCAGTGGAACAGACAGGTGAGGCATCACAGGGAAATAACTGCTGTCGTGTTTTTCTTTCTGAACTCATGTTCACTGTTGTGTCTCCATGTGTGTGATGTGCAGAACATGCTGTGGTTATTCTGTACAGAGATGAACACCTGAATGTCTCTGCAGAAGACAGAAATTCTGGAACAAAGGTAACATTTCAGCTGTCAGAACTCCTTTACATGCTTATGTTTTTATTAATAATTTATGTATTCTTAATGTTTTAATTTGCAAAGTTCACATGACATGAACATTGTCGAACACCTGAGGACAAAAATTAACATTTTACACTTAAAACATCCACATTTACAGAACAAAAACAAACATTTTCTACAAACAATGTTTTAAATAACAAGTGA
Organism: Odontesthes bonariensis; assembly: GCF_027942865.1. Lineage (NCBI taxonomy): Eukaryota > Metazoa > Chordata > Actinopteri > Atheriniformes > Atherinopsidae > Odontesthes > Odontesthes bonariensis. The sequence continues at coordinate 4,896,993 of NC_134528.1, read as the reverse complement.
TTATTTATTATTAGTTGTTTTAATGAATAACTGAAACTGAATAGTTCACTTTTGTGTATTTACAGTTTCAGACAGCTGAAGATGCAGCGTAAACACCCTGAAATCTGAAAATACCTTCTGATACATCAGTTATAAATAAGGATGGTGAAGAGGAGAATCGCAGGTGGAGCAGGGATGCCTGGAAGGAGGAGCCTCCAAACAGATGACCCCAGAGGACCCAGTTTGGTGCCCCCCGTACCTGCAGCATCCACATCAGAACTGGAGCAGACACAAGACAGCAAAGATCTCAGTAAGTGACTCACATCTGTTTGTCTGTATTATTTTAGCCATTTGGACCCGTTTCCCGCAGAAAATAAAACACCTTCAACCCAACCCAACTTAAACCCGGACTATTAAACCGTTAAGGAACTGTCAACTTCTTTTTGACAACATTAAGGTCCTGGCAGCATTACGAACACTGATTACACATAAAATGCCATCTTACACAATCATGTCTCTGCTTCCTCCTGCCGCTTAATGCTTTATTCGCTTTTAAATCATTCTACTTCTTTCCACAAGTCTTGGATATAATTTTATTCTTTTTCTTTTAATTGTATATTTGTAAACGGTATTAGCCCTCCTGTTTACAAAGAGAATCGGACAGAACAATGTCTTTTAACCCTGCAGTATCAGTGAGCTGCACACAGTGTGAGCGACTCTCTGTGAAGGTAGCACAGCTCGAGAAGAGGATTGAAACGCTGCAAGACATTCGTAACAGCGAGGAATTTATTGACTCTATTATAGCTCCTGCGCAGGCTGTGGAGCCTTCATGTGCCAAAGGACTAACTCAGATCTTTCTACATGGGATCACAGCTGATGTGGAATCTCACACTGCAGCTCTGGCTGACACACTTCCGTGGATCTGTCCAAATGACACTGGAATATCTGGTGAAGCTTCCAAACCGGACGGTCCGACTGACATCTCCCACTGGAACGGTGTTGGTGCCAAAACAAAGTCATCAACCCCAGCCAGGATCTGGTCTCATGTTGTCCGTCGCAGAGGTAAATCCAGCACCAAACCTAAACCTCCAGCACTCACTCCGCCACCTGAAGTTCCATTGCACAATAGATACGATCCGTTAATTTCAAATGGTGTGTGATGATGAATGTAATCCAAACATGAAGACAAGCAAGAGAAATGGCCCCAAACCTCAGCCTAGGTGAGGACTACAGAAGCGATTGACACCTCCAGAAAAAAGCAATAGACACCATTCTGATCGGGGACTCTATAACACAGCATGTCAGAATGGCAAAGACGGAAAATATAACTTTTTCTGATACATCAGTCAGAGAAGTCATAGATATTTTGCCGACCATTCTGTCTACTCATCCAGATGGCACGAGGATCATTGTCCATACAGGGTCTTTTGATATTTTGAGAAGGAAGACTGGCTCTGAGATCCTGAAGAAGGATTTTTCTCTGCTGTTTGAGAGACTGTGTCACTATGGAGCACACCGGGTCTCCATTTCTGGCCCCATTCCTACTGTGGGTAAAGGAATTGAACTTTTCAGCAGACTTCTTGGCCTGAACACATGGTTGTCAAATGCATGCATCGCCCATGGGATTAAGTTCATTGATAACTTTAATATCTTTTGGAACTGTAAGGAGCGTTTCAGACCTGATGGCGTGCATCCCAATCGAGCTGGATGCAGATTACTTGGTGCACACTTACATCATGCTGCTGGGACGGCAAACCCAAACATGACTGTACAGATTAGAGTGAAGGACACAGCAGCGAGGCAAACAACCCCCAGCCCTCCCCCTCACCAGACCCTTTACTCCACATCACCCAAGGTCTCCAAAGGATGTCTCTATCCCAGCCAGGACTCCAGCGACCACCATCAACCGAGAAATGCAGGGCACCCCCCCCCCCCCCTCCTCCTCTTACATCATCTGTCCTGGCAGAGCAGGACACAAGGGGATGTGCAGGATGTTCAAGGAGCAGCAGAACACCCAGAGTTCAAAACAAAGATACCATGCGATGATGAGTCCAGGGTCCCTGCCATAGAAGTCCGATTACTGACAGCTGTTCTGAGAACAAGCTGGGACCCGATAGGATTCCTGTATTAGTTAGTAAAAGAAGGAATCGAAAACAGTCAGCCTGCTGGGTGAAACTATCTAATCTGTTAACGGTACCACGTACAACTCAGAATACATCAGAGACCAGTGTAAACGCCGCAAAGCTAGCCGTGGCCTAGTGGTTAGGGAGGCGGACTTAAGATCAGAGGGTTGCAAGTTCAAGTCCCGCCATTACCTCGCCCTACACCTCTATTCATGGCTGAAGTGCCCTTGAGCAAGGCACCTAACCCCACATTGCTCCAGGGCCTGTAACCAATACCCTGTATCTAAATAGATGTAAGTCGCTTTGGATAAAAAGCGTCAGCTAAGTGTAATGTAATGTAATGTAATATTAGATCTCTGTCCAATAAGTCACTGTTAGTTAATGACTTCATAATTTCACACAATTTAAATTTTCTTTTTCTTACAGAAACATGGTTAACAGAGAGCACAAGTGCTACTATTCTTAATGAAGCAGCCCCCCCAAACTTTAGTTTTATGGATAAATGCCGAAATGGGAGGAAAGGTGGGGGAGAAGCTGCCTTATTAAAGATACATTCCAGTGTAAAGAGATCTCATTTGGTGAATTCACTTCTTTTGAATATCTGAGTTTTATTTTAAAGGGTGTTCTTAAAATCCTGTTCTTAATCATTTACAGATCTCCAGGATACTGTGCAAGTTTTATTGATGAATTTTCTGAATTATTGTCTGTAATTTCGACTGATTTTAACCATTTTATCTTGACCGGGGATTTTAACATTCACATAGATAATATGACGGATGGTACTGCCAAAGAATTTTCTTCTGTGCTGGACATGTTTGGTTTGTGGCAACATGTAACAGAACCAACCCACCTTCGAGGTCACATTCTGGACCTGGTCATTTCTAAAGGTGTTGATATTTCTTCTGTTGTGGTTATTGATTTGGCCTTGTCTGACCATTTTTGTATTTTATTTGATTTATTGATCACTCAATGGCCTCCCTAAACTGAGCACTTGAAAACAAGTGCTCAGTTTAGGACTGCTGGATCATTTCAACTTGAAAATTTGGAATTTAATGGAAGCTGTTGCATAAGAATTAAGAGCACTTTGAGCAGTGTTCGAATTACGGGGGGTACCGGGGGGGTCTGACCCCCCCCCCCCCCCCCCCCCCCCCCCCGATTGAGACTTGATACCCCCCAAATGGGACTAAATTACACTTTTGGGGAGTACTGAAAAAATGGATCTATTATTAAAATCAGGTGTTGAAAATGTCTTATTACTTAGTATTTTTCAATGTGTACTATGAATAACCAAATAAAATGCGTTTTGGAACACCCCTTCAATGGACTGTACCACCAGCGGGCGTTTCGCATGTTCGCAGGCAGCTCGCGCATAGTCCAAAACATCGGCAGCACTGAGATGCAGGCTGTTGATGCCCATTGAAGTTATGTGTTTGAGCTGTGAGTGAGTGGAGCTAAGGTGTCAAGGTGGAGGTTTCCCGTGATTTGTTAAATGAAACTAACAAATCAGACTAATATTATCTCAACTTTAAAGCACTGAACTTACAAACACTCAAGACAGGTGACCGCCCTTCCCTTTCTCCCATGAGAAAAAATTTAGCCTAGGACTACATCAGAAGATTTCCATCGAGTCAACATGCACAAGTAGTCTCAGTTCAAAGACAGAGGCGGACTGCTCTAATCCAGAATACACCAACCAACATACTTGATGTCAGAAAATAAAGTACAAGGCTTATAATGTGTTTAAAGCACAATTGGAATAATATCATTTAACTAAGTTAGAAGAAGGCAAATGGATAGTGTGACTCCACCAAGCAAGAAGCAAGGATAGCTGTGTCTAGCAAGGAGGCAAAAAGGATAGCATGCCCACAAAGAGGTAGGAAAAATGGGATTCCTTTACGTATGTCCGCCTTGACAAATATAGGATTAATTATAATTTTGACTGTGTTTGAAGCCATTTCATGTAGCAGCTAGCAGTATACCATGACTAGCACCACGGGGCTGTCTGATAGCACTTTTCAATCTCAAGAAAAGCGCACACTTTTTACAGCGGACATTACAAGCTATGTTGAATTTGGCAGTTGTAGTCTGATAATTTACAGCTTGATTCTGTATGCGTCATTGGGTTCACTTTGCTGATTGACATTTCTTGATTGCGTCTCATGGGCACTACACAATGTAGGCTAGTTGCTAGTTTTCTAGTGGGCTTTTGGTAAGCCATACAGCTGTTTGAAGTTGGTCGTTGCTAGGTTTAATATTTATGTATTATTCTGCATGTGTTGGTTCTGCTGCTGTGCTTGTTGCTAACTGGAAAGTTAGCAACGTCCTGCTGCAGCAACGTGTGTGAGACAAACTTTGGCTAGGTGGTTGAACTTGACAGTGCTGCGTGCAGATTTGAGCTGAATTCACCTGCGCAGCGCGGATTTTGCAGGGTTGCCAGATGATTTCCAAACATGCTCAAACCCCGCCTGGAGGCACTAAATCTAAACTAAACCAGTCTAAACTGAATTCTATTTATTTCTATGGCCATAGAGCCATATATAGATACAGAAAAACTCGCCCAATACCCATTTTTACCCGCAGACGGTCATCCAAAACAGCCCAATCTGGCAACACGGAGTTTACGGAGACGAGTGCTTTGATGTGATCTTCCCGCAAACGTGGTCACTTGATTCAAATGAGGCTCTAGCAGGGAGTTTGCAAATGATAACGTATTGTTGTGTTTGCATATCATGATTATTTTTTTTTTTGGGGGGTGGGGGGGGTTGTGTGTGACGTCATCAATTGATCCGCAAAAAGTCCGACCCCCCCCGAAGCCCGGTGGATAATTCGAACACTGACTTTGAGCAAACAGAAAACTCCATGGAGAAACACCACTACGGTTAAAAACCTGAAAAGAGAAGACAGGACAGCTGAACGTAAATGGAGGAAAACAAAGCTTCAGATTCACTATGAGCTGTACAAAGAAAGCCTGCGTAGTTATAACAATGAGCTGTGCAAGGCCAGACAGCTGCATTTATCTGAAATGATTAATAAGAATGTCAACAATTCTCCAACTCTGTTTGCTATGGATGAAAAACTCACAAATCCTCCTAAACAGTCAAACCCAAACCTCCTCTCCACAGAGAAATCAAACGAATTTGCCAAATTTTTTAGCCAAAAGATCAAAACAATTAGACAAAACATTCACACAACACAGACAAACAAGAAAACTTATCTGTGTCTAAAACCTAGAAATAACTCTGATGTTATGTCCCAATTTAATATTGTCGATTTAAAAATCCTAGAGGAAACAGTTCGGCAGCTGAAATCAAGAACTTGCACTCTGGACATAATACCATCAGACTTTTTAAAAACTGTTTTTACCTCAGTAGAAAGTGATCTCCTACAAATAGTTAACAGCTCACTGGCATCAGGCATTTTTCCCAAGTCTAAAGACCGATGCCATTAAGCCACTCCTAAAGAAGAGAACTCTAGACGCCTCTATGATGAACAACTACAGACCTGTCTCTAACCTCTCTTTTATATCTAAGATTATTGAGAAAGTTGGATTTAACCAGCTCAATGACTTTTTGAATGAAAATGGAAGTCTTGATAACTTTCAATCAGGCTTCAGACGTCATCACAGCACTGAAACAGCTCTGGTCAAAGTGTTAAACGACATCAGGTTGAATACTGATTCTGGTGATGTTTCAGTCCTGGTTCTGTTGGACCTCAGCGCTGCGTTTGATACTGTAGATCACAGAATCCTGTTGCACAGGCTGGAAAACTGGGTTGGACTTTCTGGAGCGGTCCTTAACTGGTTCAGGTCCTACTTAGAAGGCCGGAGTTATTTTGTTACTATTGGCAGCTATGTATCTGAGCGAGTGGCCATGACTTGTGGAGTCCCCCAGGGGTCAATTCTTGGACCTCTTCTGTTTAACTTGTATATGCTCCCTTTGGGTCAGATATTGCAGAACTTTAACATCAATTATCACAGTTATGCAGACGATACACAACTTTATGTGTCTCTGTCACCGGACGACTGCAGCCCAGCAGACGTACTGTGTCAGTGTCTGGAGGAAGTAAGAGAATTTTCTACAATTAAATGAAGACAAAACTGAGATCATTCTGTTTGGGAGCAAAGAGAAGAGGGTCAGCGTTGGTACATATCTTGAGACTCGGGACCTTACAATCACTGACCAAGTTGGTAACCTCTGAGTGTTGATAGACTCAGATCTGACTTTCAGCAGCCACATCAAAGCTGTCACCAAAGCAGCTTTTTACCATCTCAGAAACATCAACAGAATTAAAGGTTTCCTCTCCCAAAAAGACCAGGAGAAACTCATCCATGCATTCATCTCCAGCAGACTCCATCACTGTAACGCTCTTTTAACTGGACTTCCCAAAAAGAGCATTAAACATCTGCAGCTCATCCAGAACGCTGCTGCTGGAGTTTTAACCCGGACTAAGAGATCTGAACACATCACACCAGTTTTAAAATCTTTACACTGGCTTCCAGTCAGTCACAGAATAGATGTTAAAAGCCTGCTGATGGTTTACATCTGTGATGTGTTCAGAGAATATAAAGCCAGCAGAGCTCTTAGATCCAAGGACTCAGGTCAGCTGGTCCAGTCCAGAGTCCAGACTAAACATGGAGAAGCAGCATTTAGCTGTTATGCTGCAAATAAGTGGAACAAACTGCCAGTGGAGATTAAACTTTCACCAAATGGAGACATTTTTAAATCCATGTTAAAAACATTTATTTTCTCATGTATCTATGCATGAAATCTGCACGACATTTTTTAATTTATCTAGACTGTTGCTTGTTTTTAAATTCATTTGAACTATTTTATGTTTCTCTTTATATTCTTTTATGTAGTTTTAATGCTTCTTACACTCCCTGCTGCAATGCTTTTATTTTATTTTATGTGAATCACTTTTAATTTTTTTTGTATGTGAAATGTGCTACAAATAAATTTGATTTGATTTGATAAAGTGCAGCCCAGCCTGAACACATTAATTCAGATGTAACAGATTTCTCACATTTGAATCTAGTTTAAAAGACACATGCAAGTGATTTGATCCCCGACCGCATCATCAGGGTGTTAGTCCGGTTTTAACAAGCTGACTAACAGCTTCACAGGTTTTCTATAGTTCCTGTTTTTGGTTGGGCGAGCACAGAAGATGATTTGCTCTCTAAGACCTAAAACTGAATCTGTTAAGTTTGTTTGATCAACCAAAGAGGAACAGCAGCCATAAAAAAACTTTGGTCAGACTGTAAATGATCCTAAGCTTTCATATCTAATGATATATTAACCTACAGCAGAACGATTCTAACAACCCTGTCCTCTCCTCCTGCAGTTCACACAGCTCACTGCAGCTGAACACTAACTGAGGTCCAACACTCAGCTGGTTGTTTCTTCTGCGTAAAACTACCTTCAAATTGTTTTTATTCTACAAAGGGCTCCAGGCTGTGACAACTTTTGCAACAATATTTGGAAATTCTGTCCCAGTATTTAACAGTACGCCCTGTGTGTCGTAAATCTTGACCCCAGACGATTACTTTTTTCATATATTTAATGTTTGGGATCTCTTCCCCTGATAAACGGGAGTAAACTGTGTTGTTCCACTGCAGCTCTTCATACGACTTTAATCAGTTCTGGTGGAACATGAATCACATGTCGGCATCTCACTGCTACCAAGGCAGATTGTTTTGTAGAACTGTGTCACCAACATGGTTTATAATCTTTTGACTAACATTAAAACTACTTATGATCAGGGTAAATAAAATAAACTCACATTTGTCCTTAATTTATATTTCTGTTTGTGTGTTTCCTGCAGATGTTCAGCAGCTGTTTGTGATTAAAGAAGAGGTTCCCTGGAGCTCCAGTGTGGACCAGCAGGACCCAGAACCCGTCCACATAAAGAAGGAGGAGGAGGAGCTCTGGAGCCACCGGGAGGGAGAGCAGCTTCACCGACAGGAAGAAACTGATATCAGCAGGTTCTCAGTCACTGCTGTTACTGTGAAGAGTGAAGAAGAAGAACAACCTCAGTCCTCACAGCTTCTTCAGATTAAAACTGAAGACAACAGAGAGACAGAACCTGAGTCAGGACTAAATCATGATGGAGGCTGTAACACTGCCAGAAAGTCCTTCATCTGCTCTGAGTGTAGTAAACAGTTTCTCTCCAAAGAGTCTCTGAAGTCACACATGAAAGTCCACTTTGGAGAAGGACCAGAAACAGCCCAGAACCCAGATCAAAATAGCAATTTACAACCAAATGCTGATTCAGACTCTTCTGACACTGAAGTCAGTGATGATGACAATGACCATTGGCAGGACCCTTTGTCAGATTCTGGACCTGAATATGAAGACGGTGATCCTGATTGGAGGAAGACCAGAACAGCTGAATGCGGAGAACATGACTGTGGAAAGAAGTTGAAAATAAAGAGGCCTCTGAAGTCACACATGAGTTTGCACAAGAGAAAGCAACCGTTTGGCTGCGATGTTTGTGGTAAAATATGTCGTGACAGAGGAATTCTTTCAAATCACATGAGAGTCCACACTGGTGAGAAACCTTATGCTTGCAAAGAGTGTGGAAAAAGATTTAACCAATGCTCAAACCTTAAGTCACACATGAGAGTCCACACGGGAGACAAACCATTTAGCTGTGACTTCTGTGATAACAAATTTAACCATATCTCCAATCTCAAGGCGCACATTAGAGTCCACACTCGGGAGAAACGATATCACTGCGATGTTTGTGGTCAAAGATTTAGTCGAAATGAACATCTTAAGACACACATGAGAGTCCACACAGGAGAGAAGCCGTTTGCCTGTGATGATTGCGGTAAAAGATTCAGCCAAAGCAATCTTCTTAAGTCGCACATGAGAGTCCACACTGGTGAGAAACCTTATGATTGCAAAGAGTGTGGTAAAAGATTCTACAAAAGCTCAAATCTTAAGGTACACAGTCGGGTGCACACGATGGAGAAGCCTCATACCTGCGATGATTGTGGAAAGAAGTTCAGAATGAAGACGGATCTGAAGTCACACATGAGAGTTCACACAGGAAAGAAGCCATTTGGCTGCGATAATTGTGGAAAGAAGTTCAGAACGAAGACGAATCTGAAGTCACACATGAGAGTTCACACAGGAGAGAAGCCGTTTGGCTGCGATGTTTGTGGAAAAAGATTTAAGGAGCAAGGAACTCTTTTAAATCATATGAAAGTTCACACTGGAGAGAAGCCGTTTTGCTGTGATGATTGCGGTAAAAGATTCAGCCATAGCCATGTTCTTAAGTCGCACATGAGAGTCCACACTGGTGAGAAACCTTATGATTGCAAAGAGTGTGGTAAAAGATTCTACAAAAGCTCAAATCTTAAGGTACACGGTCTTGTGCACACGATGGAGAAGCCTCATACCTGCAATGATTGTGGAAAGAAGTTCAGAACGAAGACGGATCTGAAGTCACACATGAGAGTTCACACAGGAGAGAAGCCGTTTGGCTGTGATAATTGTGGAAAGAAGTTCAGAACGAAGACGGATCTGAAGTCACACATGAGAGTTCACACAGGAGAGAAGCCGTTTGGCTGCGATAATTGTGGAAAGAAGTTCAGAACGAAGACGAATCTGAAGTCACACATGAGAGTTCACACAGGAGAGAAGCCGTTTGGCTGTGATAATTGTGGAAAGAAGTTCAGAACGAAGACGCATCTGAATAGACACATCAGAGTTCACACTGGAGAGAAGCCATTTGGCTGTGATAATTGTGGAAAAAGATTTAGTGAGCGAGGAACTCTTTCAAAACACATGAAAATCCACACGGAAGAAAGGACGCACATTCAGGTGCACACAATGGAAAAGCCTTATACCTGCGATGATTGTGGAAAGAAATTCAAAACAATGACGCATCTGAAGTCGCACATGAGATTCCACACTGGTGAGAAACCTTATTCTTGCAAAGAGTGTGATAAAAGTTTCAACCAAGTCTCAAATCTTAGGAGACACATTCGGGTGCACACGATGGAAAAGCCTTATACCTGCGATGATTGTGGAAAGAAGTTCAAAACAAAGACGCATCTGACATCACACATGAATGTCCACTGTGGAGAAGGACCAGAAACAGCCCAGAACCCAGATCAAAATAGCAATTTACAATCAAATGCTGATTCAGACTCTTCTGACACTGAAGTCAGTGATGATGACGATGACCATTGGCAGGACCCTTTGTCAGATTCTGGACTTGAAAATGAAGACGGTGATCCTGATTGGAGGCAGACCAGAACAGCTGAATGCGGAGAAAATTGTGATGATTGATCATGATGATTTGATTTATAATTCTGCCGAGAAGTCCTTCAGCTGCTCTGAGTGCGGGAAACAGTTTGTACACGAGCGGTCTCTTACATCACACATGAGAGTCTACACGGGAGAGCAATCGTTTGGCTGCGATGTTTGTGGTAAAAGATTTAGTCGAAATGGTCATCTTACGACACACATGAGAGTCCACACAGGAGAGAAGCCGTTTGGCTGTGATGTTTGTGGAAAGACGTTCAGTACGAAGACGCATCTGAAGTCACACATGAGAGTCCACAAGGAGAAAAACCATTTGGCGGTGATGATTGTGAAAGATTATTTTGCAAAAAACACAGATCTTAAGAAACATTTGCAACCCCAAATAAGATGAGGTTGGGGAAAATTGGAAGGTTTTGAGTTGTAGTTGTTGAGTTAAGATATTGTTTCTTCATATTAGGGCAGCATAAGTTTTCTATCGGAGTATACGGTCAATTATTCTATTGATTGGTTAATCTGAACTGTTCTTTTTGCTTAATTTAAAAGCACATTTCAACCAGAAGTCCTTCAGATTTAAGTTAATTACTCATGTTACCTTGTGTTTTTCTGCTTTGTGGACTTTCAAGTCAGGGCTGGTAATGAAGTAATAAAAAAAGAATTATGTTATTTCAAACAGGTGATTATAGTCATGTTTGGTACATGAAAGATGAGCTAGTATTTTTTCATTATATAGTAAAATGTTTCACTTTCAACGTTCAACATGAATGTATGTTCTATTGTAAATAAAATCTTGGTTTGAGATTTGAAATTCATCCCATTCTGTTTTTATTCACATTTTACACAGCGTCTCGACTTTTGTGGCATTGAGCTTCTGGCTGTTGAAGAATCTGTGTCATTGACGGAGCCTGTGCTGCACAGAGGCCCCGATTTAGAATATCCTGTTTTATAATCCACCTGAACAAAGCAATATTTCTATTTACTTTGGTTAACTGGCCTGATTAAATCCATCCTAACCTGCTCAAACTGAGCACAGTATCAGTGTAGGATAACTGCTACGGCTGCAACATGAACAAAAACAACCATCTTAATGACAGAAATTTTTAAAAAATTGATCAAATTTACAGTAAAAGACACGTCAGTGGCATTTTTTATGCCTTTCTTTTGATTGGCAGTTTTTTCTCTAAATCATTTCTAATAAAACATTTTATTACAGGCATCAAATCAGCCAAAAGATTTCCTCAATGCAAACCCAACCATAACTTCTAACATCCTACCTTGCAATTAAAAGGGAAAAACACACAATATAGACGACTCCTGTGGGATGTTTTGTTCTTCTTCTCAGAGAAATGTGAATCACACTGGTACAAACTGCCAACACAGAGAGCATCTGAGCAGCTATCGTCAGTGATAAAATGTAGAAGCTGCATCACCCATTCAGTGATGCTTCATCCTCTGTGTGTCAATACTTTGGAGTTCAGTCATCTCTGTTTAAGCGTTCATGGGTGCTCTTTCAGTGTCGACTTAAAAGGGATTACTGGGCAGCTCAAACTTCATTTTCTAGGTTCCGAGCTCAGCAAATTATCGTGTGAACTCGGCACTGTGATGTTCAGTTTCTCAGCAGCTGGAAACATGGCGGTAGAGACCTGGTATCATGGACTGGAAGCACAGAAAGTGACCCAGGTTTCCTTGTAGTGACTATGTGTCACAGGTTTACCTTTTCATTAGTGAACAGGTGCTCTGCTGACCACGTCATGTTTTCATTTGGCCATTTTCAGGAGCTATCTTAAATTCATCTTCAGGTTTTTGCAAAAGGAAAAGAGGGACAGCACTCGCAGGCTTTGTTTAACGTAGGAAAAACCACAAACTGCTCCAGTTTACTGTAGGATGTTCAGTATTTGTAGTGATGCTTGTAAAATATACCAGCAGAGCAGCTCTTTTAGACATAATCTTAATTAATGGATGCATTGTGTGGGACAGATTTGATTTAAGTGTCCTCATATATTCCATAGACCTGTTTGAACCTCTATAGAGACACTTTTTCCTTATTTTTTCTCAATACTGTCGTAGCGAACTTCTTTGAGACTTAATTATTTTTCATATTCATCTGCAGGATAATGACTAATAGTCAAGCAATGAGCCATGGCAAGTAATAATGAAAAGGTTATTCTTTTATTTTCTATATTAGCAGCATAGAGAATGTTCTTGCTTTCAGAGGCTGTTAAAAGCGAGGATTTTAAGGATCATAACTGTACATTTAAAGTTTTAACTTCTCATGTCAAACAGCTGCTGGTCAGCACTCCTGAGGAAAAATTAAATTTCAGGGATGATCAAACCGACAATGTCTCTGATAAATTATATTTTTAGATTTAGAGGTGTTGGTACATTATTACTCATTTTTCAATTTCAGTTTGTTGATAGAAATCTTGATGGATAACGAGGTCCAATTCACAGCTGAACAACCTGATTTAGTTTAGTTATATTAGCACATCACCAATATGTTGCAACAGGAGTCTTACATGGAACAATAATAGCGCTAAGAAACATAATCTATACGATTACGGCAAAAGAGTTTATAAGTACATGAAATTTAGAAAAAAATAAAGAATTTATAGCCACCTAACTGCTCCGTGGTGTGGACACAGCACATGGATGAATTATTATGCAAACAGAGTTCAATACAGCACCAGAAATTATAAGAAGGGAGGCATTTTACTTTCTTTATTTCCAAACTGCTCCTGTTGTTTATTCATGTGTCTCGGGAGAAGTCTTTTACTCAGAAATGATTGCGTGGTATAAGCTGAAAAACGAAGATGGGAACTCTTTCTCTGCTGACCGCGTTCCAGGGGGGAACGAAAAAAATGCAGGACTGATTAGCATTAAGCTAACTGTTGTGGTCTTGTTCCGAGCTTCCAGCAGATTTTTCGCCGTCTCTACGGAACAGTTTCTGCTTCTGGTTAAACATTTAGTGTTGTGAGAAGTTTTAAAGCCAAACTGTGACAGATGGAGGATCATAGTAGCTGAAGAAGAAGCGATGGAGCATGAAGAAGCGGAACCAAAGCTGGAAAGACGACAGAGAGACGCCGAAGTCTGTTTTTTGCTGGACAGGTAATTTAACCCACCAATGGAAATGTAACTAGCTGTTTGGTAGCGTTAGTTAGAACATGGTCATGGGCAGAGTTAACGACACATGCAACCTTTTTCTGACTGTTAGGAGGGTTTTAAGTTATTATTTCTGCTCCAAAGGTAGAATTTCGGTTTGTTTTTGGACTAAAAACACCGACGTTAGAGATCTATTGGTGAGACTGCTGAGTGTAGGTGGCCGCATAGATGCCTGATCAGAAAATCGCGAAAGTGCATAAACTGTCTGAAAACTGTTCCTATGGTAGCTATAATGATTCATCACATACGTAGTCCTTAATCTAATGTAAGATTGCTTTCACAATTATTTGGTTTAGTATAAAGCAAAGTCTAAAAACCCATAAAACAGCACTGAGTCAGATTCCTGCTCTTATTTGAACCGCGACGGACAGAAACCTCCCTGACAGGGGAATTTTCCTTATTTCACTCAATACATTTCAAGTTAAACAGTGAGCGTTTACCTTTAAACGAAGTGTTTATAGACGGTGGTGATCTCGAGTCTTTGCATGAAAAATGTGTTGTTTCCTCTATCCTTCTGCACTCTGATAACAAACTGCTGACCTTTAAGAACCACAGTGAAATGCAGATGCTGCTGAGAAAGTTGGAGCTTTGCTGCATGTTTAAACACTCAGAGACAATCACAGTCTAACTGTGAGGTTTATGTGTATTGACACAATTTGAGAAATGTGATGACACATTAAAGCTGCAGTCGGCAGGTTTTCAAAATTGCGAGTCTAAAGTGGGAAAATTCGAACTGATACAACTTTCAGGTCCCTCCCCCAACCTCTAACGGTGCGTTCACACCAGACGCGGTCGGGTGACGCGATTACATACAAAGTCAATAGCCGCTTTCGGACTGTAGGAACCTTTGGCAGTTCTAATAACCTTTTAATCCGCGGGGCCGTTTTCTCCCGTGTTCGGACATACAGGAACTCGGGGCTTTCTCCCTTAGTTCCTATAACTATTTAGCTCCTTCTCCGAGGTCGGGTCTTTTCATGGTTCTATAGAACTAATCTGACGGAGGTGTGTGGTGGTCGGTAGCTACGCCCCACGTCACGCTATCACGGCTGAAATGTCTCCTCATATGACACAGACACAACCGGCGGGTGTTTAATAAGTTAACTTACACTGGTCTCATTTGTCTGCAGCGCTCTGCTTTCCTTTCTTCCTTCATGAAATAAAAAAGTATCTCCTGACTCTCTCTGTGAGCTCTTCCAGCCTCGATATTAGACGCCTGATGTGATTGTCCATGATTAATATCACCATCATGCAGACCATGAACACGGTGGCCTCCCGCTCTCCATATTAGCTTCTTGGTGGTGTTTGTTCTACTCTCCTTACTTTTACCGTTTTGTTTTGTGTTTGAATGTAGCGCTAAACGGCTAACGGCTAACACGTCACTGAAGCAGACGGCTGCGCGCGGCACATCAGTCCCTATCAGGTCCCGACTCATGTGCGAATGCAGACTGAAACAGTTCCGCTGGGGAAGGATAGTTATCAGAACGAAATTCGAGGAGGGTAGTTCTGATAACTACTTTCTTAGAACGGTCTGTCCGAAAGCGGCTAATGCAAAGACGCGATTAGACGCGGATTCGAGCCGGCGGCGCGATGAGGCACGGTGGAGCGGTGCGGTGGGGCGGTGCGGTGGCCGCCGCGCGAGTGAAAATATGCGATTCGCGCGAGTTAAAAAAATCCAACTTTAAACGCCTTCACACCAAACGCGATGCGAATATTCGCACCGCCTTCATCGCGCGATCGCGGCGCCGGTCCTCCCGAGCGGGTCGTCGGGCTGGGTCCTGGTGGGCCTGGGGTGCCGCTGGAGGCGGCCGTCATCCAGACGCAACTCCTGGAGAAGGCGGTGATTTAATTTTTTTATTTTATTTAGTCAGGGACCATGTGCAAAGTACATTAATTACAAAGTAAATAGATGACCTGGACCAGATTGTAGCTTAGAAGCTAATTTCCATCTGCAGTCCCATCTGCATGTCACAGACATGACTCCATTTCAGCTGCGGAGCGCCTGTCCATCTGTCTCCACGTCACTGTCGTCCAGAATCTCAACGCTGATAGGCTGTCTGGTGCGAATATTTCGCCAAAGTTGGATTTTTTTAACTCACGCGAATCACATATTTTCACTCGCGCGGCGGCCACCGCATCACCTCACCGCGCCGCCCGACCGCGCCTCATCGCGCCGCCGGCTCGAATCCGCGTCTAGCCGCGTCTTTGCATTGACTTTGTATGTAATCGCGTCGCCCGACCGCGTCTGGTGTGAACGCACCGTCACAAGCTCCGAATCGCCCCCCAAACCCCTCCCCCTCTGTGGACGAGGTTGTGCACGTGAGTTCACACCAGTGTGAGCGCACACAAGCTGGGGCAGACTCACGCTCAGCAGCGTGTGCACAAGCTGTGATTGACAGGTAGGATTCCTCCACCCTAACGTGATTGGTTAAAAACAGCCGGGAGCGCTCGGTTTTTGCAAGCATGATTACAGGCTTCAGAGGGAGCTACAGATTTCGTTATTTTTCCTAAACAGCCTATTTAATATTCTACTTCCAGAATCCCATGACAGTTCAAGCTAATATGACTAAAAAAATGTTCCCGACCGCAGCTTTAATGGTTGTGTTTAAAGGACTCAAACACAAACATCCATTGCTGTATATTGTCGAGGACACAAAATATCTACGCCAAACTGTTTACATTTGTTCTAAGAAGCAGACTGAATCAGGTTCAAACCAACACCTTTTCATACCCTCTGAGCTACACTTGTATTCAGAAAACGCCTGGTGTTGTGTATCTATAATAAATCCTGATTACTGGTGGTAGATTAACTGGTGACAGTCACACCAGAGTTATGTGTGTAAATGATTGTGTGTTATTTCCTCATCAGTTGGTGTGAAAATATGACGCGAAATGCTTTGTACCCTATCGACTTTTATCACGTTAATCTTACTTCTTTAAGATAAACTCAGACAGCTTTTTCTTTTTATGGTCTGGTTTGATGCATAAAAATTCATGGAATGAAAGAGAACATTTGTGCTTTCCTTCAGTTTCTACGCAACAATGTGGAAAAATAAAAGCGAATCGTTTCTTTTGTGACTTTTGAAACCATTTCTATCTATTGGACTGTGTTCAATAATGTTACCAATAACATTATAGCACCCAAAGGTGCTGCCATGGGCTAGCAATCCATGGTAGCGGTAGCGAGGCCTAGCAGCTTTGTTACAACCAGCATAAGCTAGAAATAGATTAAAGATAATACCCCTAGAGTCAGCGAGAGCAGGGGCGGAAGATGACTCACAGGCAGACTACATGGCAACTGACACTGGAACGAACATGACTATGACGTGGATACGCGACTCAGTGAAGGATAGGGGCACGGACCTATTCTCTAGGGCTAGAACTGACCAGAATAGTTCTCAGAGGAAAGAGAGCGTAGTTTGACATAATAAAAGTGGTGGACTAGAGGGAAGTAAGCTCCAGGTTTTTCCTTGTGGCTGGCAGAAAGTAACATCAGTTAGAGGCCTTAAAATGCATCTGGGAAGAAAGAGATGTGTGGTAAAGGAAGGGCAGTGTGGCCGAATCGATCAGTACTTTTTTTTTTTTTTCTTTTTTTTTTGGGGGGGCTTTCTATGCCTTTAATCACAGGACAGTTGGAGAGAGACAGGAATGCAAGGGGCAGAGAGAGAGGGGAGACACGCAGCAAAGGGCCGCCCGGTGCGGGACTCGAACCGGGGCCAGCTGCAGCGAGGACCGCAGCCTCTGCACATGGGGCGGCCGCCTAACCCACTACGCCAACGACCGCCCCCTCGATCAGTACTTTTTAACACAGCTACAGAGGGGGAGGAGGAGGTTCTAACAAGGGATGCAGCTGATACTGAAGCCCCTTTCACACTGCCGAATAACCCGCGTTTAATTCGCGAATTTAGCGTGTCCGCTGTTGTGTTCACACTACCGACCCGGGCTGCCGCGTCAACTCGACTCGCCTTTCGACACGCGTCGGACCGTAGTCTTTTTGCCGAGCCGAGTTTGATGTGAACACAATCGACGCGGGTCGGACGTGGGCGTGACGTGAGGAGTTTAAAAGACAGAATGGACAGCTGATTCAGAACAACAGAGACAGGTGAGGACAAGTTTCACTCTGTTTTAGCCTACATCAAGTTGGAGACATTTTTTAATATGGCCAACTGGGGAGACAAGGAGGTCCGCGAGCTCCTCAGCCCCCGAGCAGAGGACGTTATTTTCCGCCACATTTCGGGGACGGTGAAAGATGGACCTCTGCTGGAAGGGCTGGCGAGAAAGATGGGAGAGCGCGGTTTCCCACGCAGCAAGACGCACCGTAAAGTAACATCTCCATGAACTGCATTGCATAAACGATATCTCAAGGTGTCCCGCCATCGTTTGTTTGAAAAATTTGATGCAGACAGGTGTATTTAACCCTACCTCCGACGCATGGCTTGTGCCTACGTCATTGTACACGCCCAGCATTTTATGTGTTTCGTGTGACGCTCTGCCACTAGGCAACTCCCCCTGAACTCGGCTTTAGGCGACACGGGTCACCCTGACACGCCAAGCGTTCACATTGCTCGACGCGGGTCGAAGGTGCAATTTGGACCCGCTAAGGTAGCAGGTCGCAGTGTGAAAGGGGCTTGAGATAAATAGGCCAGTTATAGACAGAAATATGGAGCAGAAAGCTAGAGTTAAGTGGCCTAGGGCAAATGGTAACAAAGAATGGGAGG